>NW_023270839.1:45424115-45560198 GCF_011800145.1 Mirounga leonina | reverse complement strand
TTTCTTTCTTTCTTTCTTTCTTTCTTTCTTTCTTTCTTTCTTTCTTTTTAAGATTTATTTATTTGATAGAGAGAGACACAGCGAGAGAGGGAACACAAGCAGGGGGAGTGGGAGAGGGAGAAGCAGGCTTTCTGCTGAGCAGGGAGCCCGATACGGGGCTCAGTCCCAGGACCCTGGGATCATGACCTGAGCCAAAGGCAGACGCTTAACGACTGAGCCACCCAGGCGCCCCTCTTTTGGGTTTTCTACGTGGAGAATCATGTCTTCTGTGAATAGTGGAAGTTTGACTTCTTTGACAGTATGGATGCCTTTTATTTCTTTTTGTTTTGTGATTGCTGAGGCTAGGACTTCCAGTTCTATGTTGAACACAGTGGTGAGAGTAGACATCCCTGTCATGTTCCTGACCTTAGGTAAAAAGCTCTCAGTTTTTCCCCCTGAGTATGATATAGCTGTGACGTCCTACGTATTATGGCCTTTATGATGTTGAGGTATGTTCCTTCTATCCCTACTTTCTTGAGGGTTTTAATCAAGAAAGGATGCTATATTTTGTCAAATGCTTTTCTGCATCTGTTGAGAGTATCATATGGTTCTTATCCTTTGTTTTATTAACGTGGTGTATCATGTTGACTGATTTGTGGATATTGAACCCCCCTGTAGCCCAGGAATAAATCCCACTTGATCATGGTGAATAATCCTTTTAATGTACTGTTGGATTCAATTTACTAGTATCTTGTTGAGAATTTTTGCATCCATGTTCATCAGGGATATTCGTCTGTAATTTTCCTTTTTTTTACTGGGGTCTTTGGTTTTAGAATCAAGGTAATGATGGCCTCATAGAACAAGATTGGAAGTTCAATTTCCGTTTCTATTTTTTGAAACAGCTTCAGAAGAATAGGTATTAATTCTTCTTTAAATATTTGGTAGAATCCCCTGGGAAGCCATCCGGCCCTGGAGTCTTGTTTATTTGGAGATTTTTTGACTACTGATTCAATTTCTTTGCTGGTTATGGGTCTGTTCAGGTTTTCTGCTTTTTCCTGTGTCAGTTTTGGTAGTTTATATGTTTCGTAGGAATTTATCCATTTCTTCCAGATTGCCCAATTTGTTGGCATATAATTGCTCAGAATCTTTTTTTTAAGTAGGCTCCACACCCAGCATGGAGCCCAGCATGGTGCTTGAACTCACGGCCTTGATATCAAGACCTGAGCTGAGATCTAGAGTTGGACACCCAACCAACTGAGCCACCCAGGCACCCCCATAACATTCTCTTAGAATTGTTTGTATTTCTGTGGTATTGGTTGTGATCTCTCCTCTTTCATTTGTGATTTTATTTATTTGGGTACTTTCTCTTTTCTTTTTGATAAGTTTGGCTAGGGGTTTATCAATTTTGTTAATTCTTTCAAAGAACCAGCTCCTAGTTTTGTTGATCTTTTCTACTTTTTTTTTTTTTTTTTCTGTATCATTTATTTCTGCTCTCATCTTAATAATTGCTGGTTTTAGGCTTTAGGCTTTATTTGCTGTTCTTTTTCTGGCTCCTTTAAGTGTAAAGTTAGGTTTTGTATTTGAGACTTTTCTTGCTTCTTGAGGTAGGCCTATATTACTGTCTTGTTTCAAGTTTCATGGCATTGTGGTCAGAAAATATGCATGGTATGATCTCTGTCTTTTCATACTGCTTGAGGCCTGATTTGTGACCCAGTATTCCATGTGCACTTGATATGAATGTGTATTCTGATGCTTTAGGTCCATCTCCTCACTTTCAATCTGGAGGTGTCTTTAGGTCTAAAATGAGTCTGTTGTATGCAGCATATAGATGGGTCTTGTTTTTTTATCCATTCTGACACTCTGTGTCTTTTGATTGGAGCTTTTAGTCTATTTACATACAAAGTAATTATTGATAGACACATACTTATTGCCATTTTATTACTTGTTTTGTGCTTGTTTCTGAAGATTTTCCCTGATCCTTTCTTGTCTTTCTCACTTTCATGGTTTGCTGATTTTCTTTAGTGATTTATTTGGATTTCTTTCTCTTTATTCTTTGCATGTTAATTAGTTGTTTTTGATACATGGTTACCATTAGGTTTGTACGTAAGGTCTTCTTCACGTAGCAGTCTATATTAAGCAGATGGTCTTCTAGGTTTCACCCCATTCTTTTCTCCTCTTCTCCCCCATGTTTTAGGTGTATGTTATATTTTGTGTCCTTTTTTTGCTGAGTTTCTTCACTGATTTTTTACAGAAATATTCATTTTTATTGCTTTTGTGTTTCTTAGTTTTATGCTGTCACTTTTGATCTCTCCTTTCCACACAAAGTGTCTCCTTCAGTGTTTCTTGCAGGGCTGGTTTAGTGGTCGCAAACTCCTTTATTTTTTGTTTGTCTGGGAAACTCTTTATCTCTCCTTCTGTTCTGAATCATAGCCTTGCTGGATAGGGTATTCTTGGCTGCAGATCTTTCCCATGCAGTACTTTGAATATATCATGCCACTCCCTTCTGGCTTAGAAAGTTCCTGTTGAAAAATCTGCTAGCTAGTCATGGGTTTTCACTTGTAAGTTACTGACTTCTCTTTTCTTGCTGTTTTTAAGATTTTTTTCATTATCACTATATTTTGTAAATTTAATTACAATATGGTTTGGTGTGGGTCTGCTTTTGTTGATTTTGATGGGAGTTCTGTGTGCCTCCTCTGGTTCTCAATATCTCTTTCCTTCCCCAGGTTAGTAAAGTTTCCCACTGTTATTTCTTCAAATAAATTTTCTGCCCTCTTTTCTCTCTCTTCTTCTAGAATTGTGATAATACGAATGTTACTATGTTTTATGGAGTCAGTCATTTCCCTAGAATAAGTCTGTTCTTGTTTTGCATAATTCTTTTCTCTCTCTTTTGTTCAGCTTGATTACTTTACATTACTCTGTTTTCTAGGTCATTAATTTGGTCCTCTGCTTCTTCCATTCTGCTGTTCATTCCATCAGGTGTGTTTCTCATTTCGTTTAATGAGCCCTTTACTTCTGCTGTGTTGTTCCTTATCTCTGTGGTAAGGGCCTCACTGATGTCTTCCACTCTTTTCTCAAGTCCAGTGAGTATCCTTATAATCATTGCTTTAAATTCTCTATCAGACATGTTATTTATATCTGTTTTCGCTTAGATCTCTGGCCATGGCATTGTCCTGTTCTTTCATTTGGGATAAATTTCTCTGTCTCCTCATTTTGTCTGCCTCTCTGTGTCTGTTTCTTTGTGTCTAGAATGTCACCTATGTTTTCTGCTCTTGAAAGTAGTGACTTAACAAAGGGGAGGTGCCAGAGTGCCCTGTAGTGCAGTGTCCCCCGATCACCAGAACCTGGCACTTCAGGAGAGTATCCTTGCTGTTGTGTCTGGGTCACTTTTTCTTTCAGTGCAGTCATCTGCGCTGACTCCCTGCCTGTTGTGGGCCGTGCTTACTCTCTGTGGTGTTAGTGGGACCCAGACAGGCCAGCTCTGACAGGATATGTCCACCAGGGAACTTGGGAGCAGGGCACATTGTCAGCAAAAGTGGCATTGGGCCACGAGTTTTATGATGGATCCGTGACACGCCGCAGTGGCTGGGGGCGTGAGGCTGGCTGTGACCGTGCAGTGACGGCTGGGTTTCATTGGGCCTGGTACGTGACGGTGGCTGGGGGTGCGTGGCGGGGCAGTGCTACTTGCTGTGGGGCAAGGCAGCAGCAGTGCATCTGGTGGCTGGGCAGGGTGCATGCAGCTTTAACAGAATTTTCCCTGCAGGGCGCCTGGGGGGCTCAGATTTGGTTAAGCATCTGCCTTTGGCTCAGGTCATGATCCCAGGGTCCCAGGCTTACGCCAAACAGACCTTAAATCTCTAATCGCATACTGGTTGGAGCCCCACATCAGGCTCCCTGCTCAGTGGAGAGTCTTCTTGTCCCTCTCCCTCTGCCTCTTCCCCAGCTCGTGCGGGGTCTCTCTCTCTCTTTCTGTCTGTCTCAAGTAAATAAATAAAAACATCTAAAGAAAACTTTTTTTCCTCTGATCCCTGGGCCAAGGCTACAAGTGTCTGTGCAGCCCCACCTCCCCCAGGTGGCTCTGTGTTTTTGCTGGGGGGCGGGGGGAGAAAAATGGTGATTGCGGGCTCCTTCGTTTTCAAAGAAATCCCCCAAAAGGCTCCCAAAGCATAATTAACATATGGGTCTCCTGTTTGCCCCCAGCATTGTGTAAACTGCCATTTTTATGTTGCCTCTCCAGGCAAGCTGCTGTCTCTTTGAGGGCGGTGACCCAGCTATCACTTGCCCTCCCAGCTCACCCAGGGCTGAGTCAGCTGACTTTTAAAGCTCCAGGCTCCAAGTCCCATTGGTTTTCCAAACTCACTGAATTCAGCTCCTTTGGGTGTTAAAGCCAAACGTTATGGGGATTATTCTTCCCCATGTGAGCTACCTGGTGCCAGGACCCATCTCTTTGCCTTCTCTGCACATGTAGCTCCTTCCCTCCTGTGGGAAGCCTCCCTTTACTTTTCTGATTTTCTTAACCTTTCAGATGTAGCTTGTTCTCTATATTTAGTTGTGGAGTTTGTTCTGCCTGTCTTCAGTTCACTGTCTGGTTTATTGATTTGGATACGGGTGATACCTACTTGTAAACATGGGACAGGATGAGCTCAGACTCCTCCTACATTTGTATTTTTAAATTAATACATATTTATTAAGAAACACTGGAAATACAGAGAAAATAGTAAGGAATAGAACACAATCATTGCTAGAAATAGTCACTATTAAAATCTTGTTCCTTTTTAATTTTTTTCTCTGATTTGTATTGGTACCGATTAACATCAGAAGAAAAAATCAGGGATTCATTCTTGTGAACTGGCTGTCATTTGCCTCTAGACGATGTTAGACAAAAAGCTTTCCTTTTATAGACTTCATGCAGATTAACTCTATCCTGTTAATATATCATTTCTTGAAATAGAATGAATATGGTTACTAATATATAAGCTTTCTGAATTAAACTATAGTTCAGTTATGCTTCCCTAAGTTTTACCAATTGGATTTTGAATGATCACAGAACATTTCTTGCATAATTTCTAAAGATGGTTGAGTATTTCTTTTGCAATTTGTTGGAGGCTGTTTTTGTGTATTTCCCAGCTTAAATAGAAGTACTTACTTTGGGGCACCTTGGTGGCTCAGTCGGTTAAGTGGCTGCCTTCAGCTCAGGTCATGATCTCAGGTTCCTAGGATTGAGCCCCGCATTGGGCTCCCTGCTCAGCAGGGGGTCTGCTTCTCTCTCTCTCTCTCTCTCTCTCTCTCTGCCCCTCCTCCCTGCTCGTTCTCTCTCTGTCTCTCTCTCTCTTTCAAATAAATAAATATCTTAAAAAGTACTTACTTTTCCTTAAGCATACTATTCTTTTTTGTGCCTTTGCTCAATTCTGTGGATTCAACTCAATCATTACCTCCTCCCCTCTCCATGATACCTTTTCATATATAGAAACAGTTACTTTTTTCTTTTTGTTTCCATTGTACTGTGGAACTTTTACCATCTGCTATCAATACCTGTTTTCAAAGTCACTGTTTCAGGTCTCAATCTCTTGGTCTGCATCTCAGCCAGCAGAGATAGAAAAAAGGCAACAGAGCCCATAACTCTAGGCATGAACTACAAGTGCCGTGCATCACTTATATTCACATTTCATTGTCCAGAACCACTCATGTGGCTGTTCATAGATGCAAAAGAAGCTGGAATATATAAACTTTAGATAGTCATGTGCCCAGCTAGAGCTTTGCAACTCTATATTAAAATAAATTCTTTCTAATGGATATCGTTAGCATTCTTTTCTACAAGCAAATACTTATTCCAGTTCCTAACAGATGGTAAGCATCTATAAATATTTAACTGAACGAGTGAATGCATGAGTGATTTGAAAGGGCTGCATGGTCTCCCCTGTATTCTTGTCCAGCCTATTTCTCACTATTCTCTACTTGTCTTCTCACTGACCTAGATCAGTTCTTGTTTCATTTTTGTTTCTTTCCCCTCTCCTCTCCTCTCCATGGCCCTCCTATCCTTCTCCTCTACCCTGCCCCCTTTTCATTTTGACATAATTGTAGTTACAGAAAATTTGCAGGAAAAGTTAAAAAAAACCCTATGTTTCTTCACCCAGATTTATTCAGATTTCACCAGTTGTACCAACATTGTCTCTTTATAGCAAAAGATCTTTGTTATATTCAGTTGTCATGCCTTTTTAGGCTGTTTTAATCTGGAACAATTCCTCAGTCTTAGGTTTTCATTGCATTGACATTGTTGAGGAACATATACCAGTTATTCAGAATTGTTCCTCAGTTTGAGTTTGTCTTATATTTCTTCATGATTAGATTCAGGTTATGTGTTTTGGGCATGGAATACCACAGAAGAGATGCTGTGTTTTTTTTCAGTGTTTGATATCAGGAGATATGATATCTCTCTGCCCCATTACATTTGATGTCCATAAGGATGTTTCTTAAAAAAAAACCCTACCAAATTTACTATTATTTTCCTTTGTAATTGAGTATCTTTTGGGAAGATACTTGAGACTATGTAAATATCCTTATATTCCTTCAAACTCTCACCCACTAGTTTTAATATCCCTTGATGATTCTTGCCTAAATCAGTTATTACTATGATGGTTGCCAAATAGTGTTTTTTAAAATTCCATCATTTATTCTGTATTCATTAGTTGAATTTTTGCCATAAAGATGAGTTTTCCTTCTAATTTATAGCCTCAAGGGACTCCCACTGAACAAATTTGTGACATTTGGAGCATTGAAATAAAGGACAGGAAAAGATTATAATCCATTGAATAAAATAAGAATCTCTGAGTCTGTACTGATATAAATAATTTCTTTTTGAAGAGTATTTTTTCTAATAGATAATACACTTATATTATTAAAACATCTTTTGAAAAGTATGTATACTGAGAAGTCTTAACTGCCCCTTTCCCTTCTTTGTCCTGTACAGGTATATATTGTTGTTAGTTTCTTATTTATTTTCCCAATGTTTCTTTATCCAATATAAGAAATAAGGCATATGCTTATTTTCTATCCTTTCTCACACAAAATTTAGCATATTATATAATAGTATAATACTCTTTTGTGTCTTGTTTTTATCATCGAACAATATATTTAGGAAATCACTCTGTGTCTCTAGTAGACAGAATCTTTAAGAAGTCCTGTCCTGCAAAAGGTTCTTGTCCCCTGGTTATTCAACCAAACGCTAATCTAGGCACTGCAGTTGGAATTAACATAGCTAATCACCTCACTGTTTTTAACATAAAAAGTTTATCCTGGATTGTGCAGATGAGCCAAATATAATCAGAAGAGGAAGTCAGAAGAGTCAAAGAGATGTAGTTGCAGAAAGATGCAGAAGACATAGGTAGAAGTCAGAGAAAATGGAAGCATGAGAAGGATGCAGTCTGCTGTTGGTAGCTTTGAAGATGGAGAAAGGGGAACCGTTAGCCATGGAATGTGAATGGCCTATTAGAAACTGAGAACAGCAACAGCTAGCTAACAGCCAGCAAGGAAATGGGACTTCCATCCTACAACTGCATGGAGCTGAATTTTGTTAACAATATGAATGAAATTGTATTCTCCAGAGCTTCCTGAAAGGCACATAGCCCTGACAATACCTGATTTTAGCTTGGTGAGAGTTGTGTCTGACTTCTAGCCTTCATAACTTCATAACTGGGAGGTTATGAATGGGTGTTTTAAACTGCCAAGTTTATGGTAAATTGTTACAACAACAATAGAAAACTAATATAATAATTGTGCCTAGAAATCTAATATTCCTTTCTGTACCATTGGTTTGTTTCTCTTCTGTTATAAACAATAATGGCATGAGGGATAACTCATGTGTGTGTGAGAGAATGGACAGGGGTTCCTAGGATTGGACTTCCTGGTTATAGATAATATAGGGTCCTGCCTTTATTACCTGAAGGAGTAATCGCATTTCTCAGTTTGAGCTATGAAAGTGGGTTGTTAAATTTTTAGATTTGCCAGTTTGGTAGATAAGGAGTATTGTATTTCCCTGTAGTTTCAGTTTGCTTTTCTCTTATTATTGGTGAGTTTGAGTATCTTCTTATGCTTCAGTATCATTTAGATTTTTTTTTTTTTCCTGTAGCATGTATATTTATGTTCATTGCTTGTTTTTTTGTTGGGGTTTGGTCTTCTTTCTCAATTTCTGGGAACTTCATATATGAGGGAGATTACTTTTTGTCTGTGATATGAGTTGTAAATATGTTTCCCCAGTTTGTCTCTCGATGCTGCCTTTTAATATTATTTGTTATGTAGAAAATTTTTACTTTTATGAAATTAGACTTACCAATGTAAATTTGGTAGGGTTTTTTTTTTAAGAATACTTACCAATCTTTTCTTTCATAGCTTCTGAATTTTGAGTCACAGACTTTCCCCCCACCTAAAGGTTATAAAGAAATTTTCAGTTTTTTTACTTCTAATACTTTAATGGCCACATTTTTTACATTTAAATTCTGGTCTTTATGGAGTTATCCTAGTGTATTGTATGAATTACAAATCTAATTTTACCTCTTACCAAACCCATCATCATTTATTTTGAAGTCCAGCTGTACCTATCTACTTTGAGATGTCACCTTTTTTTCATTCTGATTTCCCCTTTATCTTGGATCTTTTTGTCCTGTTCCATTAATTGATCTGAGTATTCATGAGTCGGTTCCACACTACTTTAACTGTTGAGCTTTTATTATCTGGCTAAGTCCTCCCTAGTTTTCTTTTTCTTTTTTTAAACATTGATTTTATTTATTTGAGAGAGAGAGCACACACACACATTCTCTCTCTCTCTCTCTCTCTCTCTCTTTCTCGCTGTGGGGGAGCCCCCTGAGCCAGGGAGTCTCATGCAGGGCTCCATCCCAGGAACCCAAGACCATGACCTGAGGCAAAGGCAAATGCTTAACTGACTGAGCCACCCAGGCGTCCCCCCTAATTTTCTTTTTCAGATCTTTTCTAGCTATTTTTACTTGTTTTTCCATAGTAGCTTTGAATTCAGTTGTCTCTTTGAGGGGAAGAAATCTAGTAGTACTTTTACTTGGATTACCTTATATTTATAAATTAACATACAGAGAACTGACATCTTTATGATTTTGTTTCTTTTCATCTGTGCAAGTCTATTTTTGTGTCCATTAAGTGGGTTTTAAAGCTTTTCATATATAGTTTTTAATTATTTCATGCTATATTTATTACTGGGTGTTTTATCTCAGCAGAGATAATCATTGTAGTTAACAGTATGGTATATATCTTTCTATGCTTTTTCTGTACTTATATAAACTCTTTAAGAGTTTTCAAAGTGATATGCAGGAGTTTCTGGGCTACTTCCAGGGATTTTGCAAAATTAAAGCTATTTTCATAATAATAATGACATTATTTTCCTTTTTCACTGAGTTGAACAAAAGGAATCATGAGTGAACTGCTGACAACTTAGCACAAATCAAGGCAATTTCTCCAGATGGGAATGGGAAGTATGCTATAGCTGCATATGATGGTTGTCTCAAAAAAAAAAAAAAAAAAATCACTTGTATAATGGAACTGTAAACTGATCTAGTTTTAAAAAACTTTTAAAGTTTTAGAAAACTGTGACAAAATTCATATGACCTAAAATCCACCATTTCAACCGTTTAAAGTATATACTTTAGTGGGCTTTAGTATATTGGCTATATTGGGCAACTACCACCACTATATAATTCTAGAACATTTTCATTACTTGCAAAAGAAAGTCCCTACTCAATAAGCAGTCATTCCCATTCTCTCTTCCTCCAGTCCTGACAACTACCAATCACCTTCTGTCTCAATGGATTTTCTTTTTATGGACATTTCATATTGGTAAAAAAAAAATAATCATAAAATATTGGCCTTTTGTATGTGTCTTCTTTCACTTAGCATACTGTTCTCAGGATTCATTCATGTTGTAGCATGTTATTTCATTCCTTTTATAACCAAATAATATTCCACTGTATAGATACACTTCATTTTATTTACCCATTGGTCAATTTATGGACTTTGGGGTTTTTCCACTTTTTGACTCTTAGGAGTAATGCTGCTATGAACATTTGTGTACAAGTTTTTGTATCAACATGTGTTTCTAGCAACTTTTTTCATAGAACATCACTTTTACTTTATTGACAAGGCTATACTCATTTAGACTTTGGTACTTGGCAGACATTTTTTGAAAATGAATTAAGTGACTCTGTCACTTCAAGGAAAACACCTAACAATATTTGTTAATATTTGTAAAGTTTAAGCTTTCAAGCAAAATTAGAATTGTAGAAAACTTGTGAGTGTGACAACTTTCCAGTAAAGAATTTTCTTATGAGATTGGTGGTAGTATGAAGGAATGTGACCTTTTGATAGAGTATAATGAAATGTGCCAGCATTTAGAAGAATCGCATAACTCAGTGAACCAGTATTTTCCAGATGACCAATGCCTAACACTATAAAGTCATGTATAGGTAAAATGTCCATTTGAAGTACAGAATAGACTAAAAGGTTTTTTCAAACAGCTTGAGGCAAATGTACTTCCAATGTAGTATATCCCTTCTGAGTATACAATTCAGTGATTTTTAGTAAATTTATACAGTCATAACCATCATCTCAGTCCCATTTTCCAATTTTATGTCTGAATGAAGGTGGATTTTCTTCATGTATTTCAAACTAAACTTCCTGGTGCCAACAGATTGAATGCAGAAATGGATACCTAGGATCTAGTTTTCTTTTTTTTTAAATTAATTAATTAATTTATTTTTTAAAGATTTTATTTATTTATTTGAGACAGAGAGAATGAGAGACAGAGAGCATGAGAGGGAGGAGGGTCAGAGGGAGAAGCAGACTCCCTGCCGAGCAGGGAGCCCGATGCGGGACTCGATCCCGGGACTCCAGGATCATGACCTGAGCCGAAGGCAGTCGCTTAACCAGCTGAGCCACCCAGGCGCCCAGGATCTAGTTTTCTTTCATTAAGCCAGACATAAAAGAGATTTACAAAAATGTAAAACAATACCCCTTTTGTCACCACTTTGGTTTAAATATATAGTTGTTTTTCATGAAAATGTTACTTATGTTAGCATGTAATATGTTTAATGTTTATGTTAAGTGAATTGGATACTCAAAATTTATTTCAGTTTTAATTTCTAATACAGTATTTATCAATAGGTATGACTCATAGAAACTGAAGTTCTTTGAGAGCAATAATAATTTTCAAAAATGTAAAAGGCTCTTGAGGCTAAAATAAAATTTGAGGACCATTTCTTTTATTATTTTACATGCTGATTCAGAGTCGCATAAGACAGTTCTCTTATGTTTACAGCATTGCTTTCTAATTTTCATACAAGTTGGTCTTGTTTCCCTACCAGATTGTTAGCTTTTTGAAAGCAGGGACCAAATGTATTGCTTTTGTTTATTTTCTCAGAAGATCGTGTTTATTCCTGGAATAAGTGTCCATTGAAGACTTAACAAGGGATTGGAGGATTCCCCACTGGCTGACCATGTTAGGGCAGCATTTACTATGTTGGCTTTAACATAAATAGCTATATTTTTTCATTCAGGTGGAAGAGCACAATGGTCACATCTTTAAGGCTACCCAGTATAGCATCCCTACATACTGTGAGTACTGTTCTTCTTTGATATGGATAATGGACCGAGCCTCTGTTTGCAAATGTAAGTATGAGTGATTTTTTTTTTTAAGGAATTCATTGCAGCAATTGCAGACATTTCACCATGAACCTTCTTTTTGCTATAAAATCTTGTCACATCTGGCAGAACCCGTGTACTTTGTGAGATCCCCATATATCCATTCTTCGAAGCACAAAATAAAGTCCAGAGACCTGAACTGACTTCCCAGGTTCCCAGGGGTCCCACTTTAAGCTTGTGGCTAAGAAGGGTCCTGTCCCTGCCCTCTGGACTCACGGCCAAGCAACTCTTCTAGAAGCTTTTTATCCACATCTAATAACCTGAGGACTCATTCTGAACTTCTCTGAAGCCAGAGGAAGAGCTGCTCTGAGGGAAGACACCTACCCTCTCACCATACCGTTACTGTATTTATTAGCCAGTATGAGTGATCTTTGAGGAGTTTTTTAAACCACTTAACATTTCTGTTTTCTAAGTTTACTCATATCTTTTTTAACATAAAGGGGTAATTTACATTTCCTGATTCTTTGGCCTCCTCTCACTATCCTCTTTGACCTACTCTCTAGCCAAACTAGATATTTTGCTGTTGTTTGCTCATTGTACTTGCAGCTTACTTTATCTGAAATGCTCTTCTCCCAGATATTAGTTTGACTATTTCAGTTAATCTATGTCTCCATCCAAATGTTACCTCTTAGAGAACTCTTTCCTTACTGTCATATCTAAAATGCCACTTGGTCCCCTAATTCTCTGTCCCCTTACTCAGCTTAATATTAAGTCTTCATAGCACTTATCACTACACAAAATTATATTAAGTATTTGTTTTCTTGTTTTCACTCTGTCCACTAGAATGTATGCTCTGTAAGGTCAGGAAACTTAATTGTTTCTTCTGTATCACCAGTGCCTAGAACAGTTCTGGTATTACAAGTTTTGATAAGTTTTTGTTGGGTAGATGGATGGATGAATTAATGAAAAAATTATTAGATTATAACCAAAAAGATACTTTTTTCTACTCTAATGTTTTCATTAGAATATATAAGTCCTAGAATGTGAGTTGAAACTTTTTTTTAGGTCACCTTTGTTCTGGCTTACAGAGGACCTTTAGCTTCCACTTCTGTCATGCCATACATCTACTCTGGTGCTTTCAGTAATTCTGTGAGGTTTTGCTTAGTAGTGGGCCAGAATTGAATGAATGAAATATTAGGAAGTGTTTGTCCAGTAGGACAAGGATGAAAGTCATGTTTGCTGTAGTGAAATCACCACTATTGGTAGATATGTTCACTTGTTCTATTGTTCAACAGTGGTTTCTTTTTTGTTTTATTATTAGTAGTCTAAAAATTATAGTGAGAACAAGATGGGAAGTAGTTTGCCATTAACTTGACTGTTGAATGTTAGTTTGAATCTCATAGGTTTGGCATAATTTTCTCTGTGTTTTGAAACTGAAAATGTAAAAAATCTGCTTTTTTTATGACTTGGGTGAGCTTGGTTTGATTTCTTAATAGAATTAACTAACTTTCTTTGTGATTATACTGGTGATTTCATCAGCAGAATGATATGGCCTCCCTCTCAGCTTTGAAAACCCCACAAGTTATACTTTAGAAGCTCAAGAAGGATTTTAGGTGTTGATATCCAGGAGCTAGAGCTGGTGTAGCAAAATGACTTAGTTCAAATACATTTCAGTATTCTCCTCTCACTGCTTCTTCCCACCTATCAACTGCCTAGCCACCCTGTTCTCTGTTGCTCCAAGGAATAATGTCTCTTCTGAACATTTTCTTTATCTTGTCTTCCCAGTCACAACTGATACTGTTTATCTTCTGGTTCCTCAGAGCTCTGTTCTGGACTTTCTAAGATAATAAGGCTTTTCTTCTATCTTAATGTGCTATGTACCTTGTTTTCATTTTAGTAAGGGTCTTTGGCAGTAATGCCTTTCTTACCCATTGGAATGATTTTTAATCGGTATTTCTGGCACTTCAACAGATTGTAGAGCAGGCATATTAGGGGAGCATAAAGACTAATTTGTGAATCAAGTCAGAAAGAAAGTATTCTGTAGGAATATAGTGGGAGCAGGGGGAGAAGCAGGCAGTCTTTAAAGATTCAAAGCTTTTTCATAGATAGTAGTTAGAAATTTAGGCATGTTTTTCAACTTCATTTTTCTAAATAGAATGGGTTAAATCCTTTTTTATTCTAATACCATACCAAGTATGTATATGATATTACAGCAGTATCAGATTTAAAGAAAAAAATTATGTCCAAAATAAAGCTGTAAACTTTTTTTCTTGTCATTGATGTACAGACTTCTAAAAGTGCTGCATTCCTATCCTGTTTTTCAGTATGCAAATATGCTTGCCATAAGAAATGCTGTCTGAAAACCACAGCCAAGTGCTCTAAAAAGGTAAGAAATTATCACCTATGAGTAATAAATAACAGATCTGTTGATCTTTTCTGCCTTGTGAAAGAAATCAAGTCCTCTTTGATGGTTTTATAGAGCAGTGGTTTTTAAACTTTTTGACCACAAATCACAGAAATATATTTTATGTCATGATCTAGCATATATATATATATATATATATATATATATGTATGTATGTATATATGTATATATAAGGATATATTTGTATAATTGAATTGATTTTCCTGGAACTATATTTACCTTTACTACTTGGGAGAGCTACTAAACTGGTTTCACTGCTGACAGTTTATTAAAACACTGCTTTTAAAGATTTCCTACCTCATTAAATACTCATAAGCCTTCCTAGGAATTGTCTTGAAAGTGGTAGGCTATAACTAAAGATTTTAACATTACAGCAAAATCCACCAGCTTATTGGTGTTTTTACATTTTTCTACTTGGATACACAGAGATCTAAAAGATACTAAACATGTACTCTGATACTTTATCTTCAAGGAGGCAATGAGTTTTGAAAGATTTCAGGCTTTTATTGATATATAATCGTATTTTTTTTACTTATTAGTCATATATTGACAGTCGTGACAATACTGTGCAAATCTGAACTGTAATATAAATGTGTGTGTGTGTGTTGTTTACAGTCCATGTACAGAATTTGCATCTGTACATGGACATTTGCTTCCAACTAAGATGGAATAGCTTGTGTGGCAAACTAATATCCATGCTGAGAACATCCGAAGAAAATGTTACTGAACATCAGAGAGCTGCCCAGGCAGATTGGACTTTTGGGGTGTAGATCCAGGAGAGAAGATAATTGCAGAGTGATGAATCTGTGTCTGTGGGATGTTTTTCTCCTAGTGGGAGTTTGTCAGTTTTTGTTGTAGGACAAGAAACCAAGGTTCCGAATAGAGGGCCACATTCAAGACTTAGAAAAGTCAGCAAAACTTTTAGGAATCTCATAGAGCTATGGAGACAAAAGTTGGAGTTTGGGATTGCCGGGACTTGAGGGACCATGATCCAGACATAACCCTGAAATTTAGAGGTTTTTCCCTCAAGGCATTTTTTGAGTTCTTAAGCTACATGGGGTAAAAGGCTAAGAAGCTAAACAGGAAAAAAAGATTAGATTTTTCTGTAGTTTCACATTGCTAAGGAAAGAAAAATTAGAATTGGAAATACAGAAATAAACATGAGAAAGATACAGAAAAGGATGAAAGGTTCTTAAATGTAAACAAAGACAAGAAATGAGAGAAACAAACATAAATTAGGTCAGTAAAGAAAATACATAGATTGGTAGGTATAAGTCCAAATGTATTGGTGATTACTTTAAATGTTAATAGGCAAGATACTTCCAATTAAAAGACTAGGTTAAAACCAACTGAAAATTCTCAGATGATATGTTGTTAACAAGCAACATACTTAAATATAAAGATACAGAAAGGTTAAAAGCAAAAGGATAGATATAGCATGCAAAGACTAAGCAGTAGAAAGGTGGTGTAGCTATACTAATATTAAGGTGTATTTTAGGGCAGAGAAACATTACTTCAGACAAAGGTATTTCATAATGATAAAATGGTCAACCTGTCAGGGAGATATGAAAATTCTAACTTTAGAAGAGTCTTAACATTATTGCTTCAATAGCTGATGGATAAAAATTTAGTAAGGATGTAAAATGATATGAAAAACAGGATGAAAAAACTCGAACTAGTTGATGTGTATTGAACCCTGCATCTTACAACTGCCTGAATCGTCTTTTCAAGTGCACATAGAACATTTGAGAAAATTGATCATATGTTGGATCAAAAAGCAAGTCCCTACAAATTTCAGAGGATTGAAAATATTGAGAGTACAGTTTTTGACCAGAGTGGGATTAAGCTCTAAATCAACATAAAGATAACTAGACAATCCTCAAGTACTTGGAAATTTAAGGTTGGCTCTGGGGGAACCAGGAGGGTGGAGCCCTCACATTTAAAGAGATAGAATAACAAACAGTCCTGCTGAGATACAGCATAGAAACAGCAGTTTTTGAAAAATGCCTGGGATATATGGGAAGGAGATTTATTTCCTAATCTCAGAACATGTGCTGGAGAGGCAGGGATCTTTGGGGGACTTCTTCAAGAATAGAAGAGTTGATGGGTATCATTTCCTTCCCTGCCTCCAGCCTAGATACACAGGCATCTACAAGGACTAGGGTGCTGCAACAACACTCTCCTCCTAGCTTTGCTATTGGTGCACCTGCCTCCATGTTCTCCTGTGGAAATGCCCCCTCCAATACACCGTTGGCCAGAGCCCATCCAAAGTGGTACCATGAGACTGGTAGTGTGCAAGTGGCCCTGACAGGAGCCAGCACCACTCCAAAGTGTTTCCTGCTCTGGAGAGAGTGAAACATAACCATACACACCAGTACAGTTGCAGCCCCAACAGTGGGCTAGAGGCAGATATCATGTCCAACTGCAGGCCTTGCCCACCAGCAAAAGCTTCTCAGGGGACAACACAGGGAAAGTGCCCTGTACTTCAGTGCTACTGCATCTCTGGCAAACTCTTGGTCTGTTTCAACTTAAGTCCATGGTGGCCTCAGACTGGCCCACTAACAACACAGGGACCAACCCTGCCCACAACAGGCAGAGAGAGCCATTGTAGATGGCTGGACTGAAGACTCAGTCACAATAGCAGGGTGCATAAAACACACATAGGAGACACCCCTGAAGTACCAGGTTCTGGTGAACAGGGGACATTGCATTATAGGCCATTATAAGACCTCTCTTTCATTTTTTTTTTTTTAAGATTTTATTTATTTATTTGACACAGAGAGACACAGCGAGAGAGGGAACACCAGCAGGGGGAGTGGGAGAGGGAGAAGCAGGCTTCCCTCTGAGGAGGGAGCCTGATGTGGGCCTTGATCCCAGGACCTGGGATCATGACCTGAGCTGAAGGCAGACACTTAATGACTGAGCCACCCAGGTGCCCCAAGACCTCTCTTTCATAAAGCCACCACGTTCAAGAGCAGGAGATGTAGCTGACTTTCCTAACACATAGAAACAGACACAGAGAGTTAGACAAAATGAGGAGACAGAGGAATATGTCCCAAATGAAAGAACAGGACAAAATCCCAGCAAGAGAACTAAATGAAACGGAGGTAAGTAATATGCCTGATAGGGAATTTAAAGTAATGGTCATAAAGATACTCACTGGACTTGAGATAAGAGTAGAGGACCTCAGTGAGAATCTCAAAAGAAAACATGAAAAAGAACCAATCAGAAATTAAGAACCTAATAACTGAAATTAAAATACATTAGATGGAATAAATAGGAGACTAGAGGAAGCAGAAGAACAGGTCAGCAGCCTGGAGGACAGAGTAATGGAAAGCTAATTGAACAGGGGAGAGAAAAAAAAATGGTAAATGAAAATAGACTAAGGGGGGCTCAGATGGTCAAGCGTCTGCCTTTGGCTCAGGTCATGATCCCAGGGTCCTGGGATCGAGTCCCACATCGGGCTCCCTGCTCCTTGGGAGCCTGCTTCTCTCTCTCTCTCTCTCTCTCTCTCTCTCTCTCTCTCTCTCTCTGTCTCTCATGAATAAATAAAATCTTTAAAAAAAAAAAAAAAGAAAGAAAATAGACTAAGGGAACTCGCAGCACCATCAAGCATAATGACATTCACACAATAGGGACCCCAGAAGGCGAAGAGAGAGAAAAGGGGGCATAAAATCTATTTGAAGAAATAACAGTTGAAAACTTCCCTAATATGGAGAAGGAAACAAATCCAGATCCAGGAAGCACAGAGAGGCCCCAACAAAATCAACCCTAGGAGGTACACACGAACGTGTGACAGATAGTAACTAAAATGGCCAAAACTATTGATAAAGAGATAATTTTAAAAGAAGCAAGAAAAACAGATACATACAAGAGAACCCCTTTAAGGCTAACAGCTGGTTTTTCAGTAGAAACTTTGAAGGCCAGAATGGAGTGGCATGACATATTGAAAATGCTGAAAGAAAAAACTTGCAACCAAGAATACTCTATCCAGCAAGGCTATGAGTCAGAATAGAAGGAGAGATAAAGAGTTTCACAGACAAACAGAAGTTAAAGGAATTTATCACCACTACACTAGCCCTACAAAAATGTTAAAGGGGACTATGACTGGAAAGGAAAGACTGACCATAAGTAGGAGTAGTAAGAAAAATAGGAAGCATAAAAGCAGTAAAAATAAGTGTACCTATAAAAATCAGCCAAGGGACTAACAACAGATGTAAAATGTGACACTATATACCTAAAACATGGGGAGTGGTGAAGAGTAAAGAATGGGGTCAAATTTCAGTGACCACCAACTTAATATAGACTGCTAAATGCGTAAGATGTTATATATAAACCTAGTGGTAACCACAAACTACAAACCAGTAATAGATACACAAAAAGTAAAGAAAAAGGAATACAAGCATATCACTAAAGAAAGCTAGCAAACCGTGAGAGAAGAGAGCAAGAGAAAAAGGAACAGAAAAGAACTATAAAAGCAACCATAAAACAATTAACAAAATGACAGTAAATACATACCTGTCAGTATTTACTTAGAATGCAAATGGACTAAATGCTCCAATCAAAAAACTTGGTGTGATGGAATGGATTAAAAATAAAGACAAAACCAAGTCCCATGTGTATGCTTCCTACAGCAGATTCATTTCCAACTTAAAGACACTTGCAGATTGAAAGTGAAAGGATAGAAAAGCATTTATCATGCAAATGGAAGTGAAAAGAAAGTCAGGGTAGAGCAATACTTACATTGGACAAAATGAACTTTAAAACAGACTGTTAGGGGCATCTGGCTTGCTCATTTGGAGAAGCATGCGACTCTTGATCTCAGGTCATGAGTTTGAACCCCATGTTGGGTATAAAGAGTACAAAAAAAATTAATAAGTAAAAACTTTTTAAAAAATTAAAAAAAAGACTGTTGAGAGACAAAGAAGAACACTATATAATCATAAAGGGAACAATCTGACAAGAAGATATAACAATAGTAAATATTTATGCACCCAACATGGGAGCACCCAAAATACATAAAGCAGCTGGTAACAAACATAAAGTAATCAATAGTAATACAATAATAGAAAGGGACTTGATATCCCATTACATTAATAGATAGATCATACAGACAGAAAATCAACAAGGAAACAGTGACTTTCAATGACACATTGGACCAGATGGATCTAAAAGATATATTCAGAATATTCCATCCCTAAAACAGCAGAATACATATTCCTTTCAAGTGCACATGGAACATTCTGCAGAATAGATCACATATTAGACCACAAAATAAGTCTCAACAAATTCAAAAAGATTGAAGTTCTACTGTGTATCTTTTCTGAACACAGCAATATGAAACTAGCAATAAACAACAAGAAAAAATCTGGAAAGGACACAAATACATGGAGGTTAAATGAATAGGTCAACATTTCTTCTTGATGAAGAAATCAAAGGGGAAATTTAAAAAAATACATGGAGATAAATGAAAATGAAAACCAAACGGTCCAAAATCTTTAGGATGCAGCAAAACCTGTTCTGAGAAAGAAGTTTAGAGCAGTACAGGCCTACTTCAGGAAGCAAGAAACATGTCAAATAAACAAACCATCCTTATACCTAAAAGAACTAAAATAGAACAACAAACAAAACCCAAGACTAGTAGAAAGAAAGATAGATTAGAGCAGAAATAAATGAAATAGAAACTAAAAAAAAAAAAAAAACAATAGAATAGTTCAATGAAACCAGTATCTGGTTCCTTGAAAAGATCAACAAAATTGATAAACCTTTAGCCAGACTCATAAAAAAATAAAAAAGGACTCAAATAAAGAAAATCAGAAATGAAAGAGTAGAAATAACCACGAACACCACAGAAATATAAAGGATTATAAGAGAACATTGTGAAAAATTGTATGCCAACAAATTGGGCAACCTAGAGAAATGGATAAATTGTAGAAATGTATAGCTTCCCAAAACTGAATCAGGAAGAAATAGAAAATTTGAATAGACCAGTTACCAGCAACGAAACTGAAATCAGTAATTAAAAACAAAACAAAAAAACTTCCAACAAAATAATCCAGGACCAGGCAGCTTCACAGGTGAAATATACCAAACATCTAAAGAATAATTAATACCTATTCTTCCAAACTATTCTAAAGAAGAAGAAGGAAAGCTTTCATATTCATTCTGTGAGGGCAGCATTATCCTGATACCAAAACCAGATAAAGACAGTACAGAAAAAGAGAACTACAGGCTAATATCTCTGATAAATATAGATGCAGACATCCTCAACAAAATATTAGCAAAGTGAATTCAGCAATGCATTAAAAAAAATCATTCACCATGATCAAGTGGGAATTATTCCTGGGATACAAGGGTGGTTCAGTATTTGCAAATCAATATGATGTATCACATCAGCAAGAGAAAGTATAAAAAACCATATGATCATTGCAATAGTCCAGAAAAAATTTGACAAAGTATCCCATCCATTCATGATAAAAACACTTCAGTAAAATAGGTTTGGGGGGTACATACCTCAACATAATAAAGGCCATATATGAAAACCCCACAGCTAACGTCATACTCAGTGGGGAAAAATTGAGAGCTTTTCCCCTAAGGTCAGGAACAGGACAAGAATGTCCACTCTTGTCGCTTTTATTCAACATAGTATTGGAAGTCCTAGCCATAGCAATCAGACAAAAACAGACATGAAAGGCATTTTTCCAAAGAAGACATGCAGATGGCCATCAGATATAGGAAAAGATGTTCAACATCACTCACTATTAGGGAAATATAGATCAAAAGCACAGTGAGGTATCACCTCATTCCTGTCAGAATGGCTAAAACTGAAAAACGCAAGAAATAAGTGTTGACGAGGATATGGATAAGAAGAAATCCTTGTGTGGTGGTGGGAATGCAAACTTGGTGCAGCCACTGTGGGAAACAGTATGGAGGTTCCTCAAAAAGCTAAAAATAAAATTAACACATGATCCTGTAATTGCCCTACTTTGTTTTTACCCAATGAATATGAAAACATTAATTCAAAAAGACATATGCACCCCTATGTTTATTGCAGCATTATTTTCAATAGCCAAATTATGGAAGTGACACAAGTACTTGTCCATCGATAGGTGAACGGATAAAGAATATGTGGTATATATAAACAATGGAATATTACTCAGCCATAAAAATGAAATCTTGCCATTTGCAACAACATGGGTGCGTCTAGAAGGTATAATGCTAACTCTGAACTAAGAAAAATTCAAGTACCATATGATCTTACTCATATGTGGAATTTCAGAAATAAAACAAAGAAAGAAAAAAATAGACAAACCAAAAAAACAGATTCTTAAATATACAGAACAAACTGATGGCTACCAGAAGGGAGATTGGTTGGGGTATGGGTGAGATAGGTGAAGAGGTTTAAGTGTACACTTACCGTGATGAGCATTGAGTAATGTATAGAATCGTTGAATCACTAAACTGTACACCTAAAAGTAATATAGCAGTATATGTTAACTATACTATAATTAAGATTAATAAAAATTTTCTCCCTGAAAAAAATAAACATCAAGTGATATAATTCACATTGAACAAATAAAACAATATGATTATCTTAAAGAGGAAAAACATTAGATAAAATTCAAAACTCACTCATAATTCAAACAAACCAACAAAAAATAATCTACCACAGAGTGGGAGAATGCATTTGCAATTCGTACATCCATCTTGGATCTACAATATCTAAAAAGCATCTAAAAATCATTAAGAAAGATGGTCAGCTCTGTAGAAAAATGAGCACATGGCTTAAGCAAGCACTTGACAAAAGACCAATAAACATGAAAAGTTGTCCACCTTCACTAACCATCAGGGAAATACAGTTTGAAACCATAGTGAAATATATACCCACTTGAATGGCTAAAATGTAAAACATCCTAACAAGGTTGTAGAGCAGCTTGGACTTTAATACATTACTGGTAGGAGTATAAGTTGACATAAGTTATCTTGAAGTTATTTGGCAGTCCTTATCAAAGCTGAGCATAAGCATTTCTAATGACTCAGCAGTACCACTCCAAGATACATACCCAACAAATATACACAGATATTTGTGCCAAAAGACAAATAAAAGAACATTCATATCAGCACTGAGATATCCCCAAACTAGAAGAAACCTAAATGTCTCTCAGCAGTAGAATGTATAAATAAATTATGGTATACAGTTGACTCTTGAAAAACATTCCCCCCGCACAGTGGAAAATCTGTATATAGCTGTTGACTCCCCCATAACTTAACTACTTATAGCCTACTGTTGTTGATTAACACATATTTTGTAAGTTATATGTATTATATACTGTATTCTTACAATAAAGTAAGTTAGAGAAAAGAAAATGTTATTAAGAGAATTATAAGGAAAGAAAATACATTTGCAGGGCTTTATTTAGTTTTAAAGCTTTTATTTATTTATTTGAGAGGGAGAGGGTACGAAGTAGGGTGGGGAAGAGCAGAGGGAGAGGGATAAGCAGACTCCCGCTGAGCAGGGAGTCCGACACGGGGCTCCATCCCTGGACCCTGTGATCATGACCTGAGCCAAAGGCAGATGCTTAACCAATTGAGCCACCCTGGTGCCCTGTACTGTATTTATTGGAAAAAAACCCCCACATATTTATAATTGGACCTGCATGGTTCAACCCTTGTTCAAGGGTCAACTATTTATATTATGGAATACTATATGAGCTTAAATTATTTTTACTCACAGACATGATGCTGAAGCCAGAAACAAAAGAGCACATACCATATTATTTTATTTATATAAAGTTCAAGAATGGATGAAGGTAACTCATGGTCTACATATTATATGATACCATTAATATAATGTTAAAAAGTAGGTAAAACTAATCTATATTGATAGAAGTACATATGCTGATTATTTGTGAAAATACATAGTGGCTGGGATGGTTTTGAAGAGAATTTTATACTGCTGGTTGTATTCTATTTCCTGACTTGGGTCCTGATAACAAGTGTGCATCAACTTTGTCAAAGTCTATCAAACTGTACACTTAAAGTTTGTACACCTTTATGTATGTCATACTTCAATGAATTTTTATTTAAAATACATAAAGTAGTTTGGAGGGAAAATAACTATAAAAACATATTTTTTGTTTTTTTAAAGATTTTTTTTTTATTTATTTGACAGAGAGATAGAGTGCACAGTAGGCAGAGCAAGCAGGCAGAGGGAGAAGGAGAAGCAGGCTTTCCGCTGAGCAGGGAGCCCAACGGGGGGCTCGATCCCAGGATGCTGGGACATGACCTGAGCCGAAGGCAGCCACTTAACCAACTGAGCCACCCAGGTGCCCCATGTATATTGTTTTTACAAAGAAGACTCAATTAAATTTTTTTCAGTTGAAAATAGTGAAATTAATTTTTCTTAATTTCAAGAAATAGAATTTTTTAGCATGTTTGCTTTAAATTAGTTGGTTTCAAATCAAACGATTAAAATTTTTTTTTAATACCCTCAACTATTTTGGGGTTTTTTTTGCTTTCACAGATCTTTATTAACATTCCTAATGCTCTGGGGATAGCCATAACATTTAAATAAATAGATTATATATGTGTGTATGTATACATGTTTGTGTCACAGTAATAGCAAGAAGTTGGACTAAAGTTTATTTTAATCATTGCAGTGAGCAGTATTTCTTTAACAGTTTATTGAGTATTTGCCATGTATCAGATACAGTAACATCTGTTACTTAATCTTCATAATAACCCTTTGAGGTAGAAAAGTGATATTTCTATTGCAAATATGAAATTATGTAAATAACCTAATATAGTGACAAGGCAAAATTTTAATTTGCATCCTCTAAATATTTTAAGATTAAGTGTCCTTTCTCTTCTCCCTCAGACCTGGAGAAACTTTTCAGAGATATTGCCTAAATATTAAGATAACTTAGCATGCTTCAAAGTAGACATACTGTTAATTCTCTTAAGAATTAAGTGCTGGACTGATATGAGGAATTCTTAATCTCAGGAAGCAAACTGAGGGTTGCTGGAGTGGTGGGGGGTGGGAGGGATAGGGTGGCTGGGTGATAGACATTGGGGAGGGTATGTGCTGTGGTGAGCACTGTGAATTGTGTAAGACTGATGAATTACAGACCTGTACCTCTGAAACAAATAATACATTATAGTTAAAAAAAAAGTTAAAAAAAAAAAGATAGTAGGAAGGGAAACATGAAGGGGGGAATCGGAAGGGGAGATGAACCATGAGAGACTATGGACTCTGAGAAACAAACTGAGGGTTCTAGAGGGGAGGGGAGTGGGGGGATGGGTTAGCCTGGTGATGGGTATTGAGGAGGGCACATTCTGCATGGAGCACTGGGTGTTAATACACAAACAATGAATCATGGAACACTACATCTAAAACTAATGATGTAATGTATGGGGATTAACATAATAAAATTAAATTTAAAAAAAAAAGAATTATGTGCTGGAGGGCCCCTGGGTGGCTTATTCAGTTAAGCGGCTGCCTTCGGCTCAGGTCGTGATCCCCAGAGTCCTGGGATGGAGCTCCGAATTGGGCTCCCTGCTCAGCATGGAGTCTGCTTGTCCCTCTCCCTCTGCTCCTCCCCCTGCTTGTTCTCACTTGCTCTCTCAAATAAATAAATAAAATCTTTTTGAACAAAAAGGAACTAAATGCTAGAATGCAGAGTAGATATAGGTGAAAACATACGTCTTCCCTACTTAAAATTTTCTGTTGCCTTTTGTTAGCTGTCAGGACAAGACCCAAAGTCTGTGCCTTAGTACCTGAAGCCCTTTGTAATCTCTCTGCCTAGTGTTTTCTCATTTTTAGTTCAGCCATATCAGATTACTTTGTTTGTTTTGCCCAACTTTGTTCTGTGTTTTCTGTGCCTAAAAGCTTCTTCCCTTTTTTTCTTAAGTACTATTTGCTTTCCAGTAGTTAGGTTAAGCATCAGGTCTTCTCAAGGTCATTAGTTGTTACCCAGCCCAATCCTTCCCAATCTAGTTGTTTTATTTCCATGGTTCCATATTACCTAATAAATCTGTTGTTACTGTTTACTTATCGCCACACATTAACACTACTAGTCTTAGCACTAGTCTTAGGATAGATACTTGATTTTGTTTTCCTGTTACCTAGCACATAAATGACAAATGTATTAACATAAGACTGGAAGGGGAAATTAGGATCAGTTCAAGCAATATCTTGAATGTTAGACTCAAGAATGTTTGTACCTTATTTTGATATATACTAGTTAACCGCTGACGGTTTTTTAGGATACTAAAGTAGATTATATACACTATGCAATATATTAAAAGGGGAGAAAATGGATGTGGGGAAATTCACCAAGAAGCTGTTGGAAATAGTCCAAGTGGGCAGTCTTATAGGTTTGAAATAGGGTGGTGGCAATGGAATAGAAAAGAAAAAATAGGGTGTGCTGACTGACCACAAGAACTTGGCACTGATGCGGACTGAAGGAGAGAATGCCTGTTTTGTTAGAAAAGGAGAGTGATGCAAGAGAAGGAAGAGACAAAAAAGATTTACAAAAAAGATTTCAGTCTCAGAAGTAATACCTGGCATTTTTCTTTTCTGTGAATTACTTCAAATAATCTTCAGGGTAAGTATTTTGCAGTTGCATAAACTATAGTTAGTTTATGATATCAGATACACTATTGAAGTAAATAAGAAAGGGCTCGAACACGAATCATGGGCCAATCTGTGTGTGCCTCTGCCTTTAGCTATGATATCATTGTTCAGTTAAAGGACCCTAAAGTTTACATGAACATTGAAGCATTCTTAAGCATCAGAAATTACTGACAACTCTAATTCATATCAAATCAGACTTTCTAGTAGTACTTGGTACATGTTTAGCATACAAAGTCTATCCCCTTTCTCCCTTGTCCAAATCCCAGCTTTACATGAAGGGCTTTTTAACAGGAAGGGAAACAGTAGCCTGTTGCCACTGCCTTCATTCTCTACCCTATTATATTTTGAGGAGATTCCTAGTGGGAAAGGATTGAAGCTAACGTGTGACTTGATATATATTGTCAATGTTAACCGTAATTCCCTTTCCCTCCAACTCTTATAACTGTGCTCATGAAACTTTAGGGAAATAAAAAGTAGTTTCTCATAAATAACTGGTTAACCACATTTAAAGATGTTTGAATGTATTTGGAAACAAAAATTTATCTTCCATTTAGTATGATCCAGAGCTGTCATCTCGACAATTTGGGGTTGAATTGTCCCGTTTGACCAGTGAAGAACGAACTGTTCCTTTAGTGGTGGAAAAGCTCATAAGCTACATTGAAATGCATGGACTGTACACAGAAGGTATTTACCGAAAGTCTGGTTCAACTAATAAAATCAAGGAGCTTCGACAAGGTCTAGATACAGGTAAGATGGTGCTCTCTAAATCAAGACCAAATGGTTTTATTGAAATAGATCATTTCATGCTTTTAAAGTTTTCATTACATGTTAATCTTTTTCTTGCAGCCAGAAGAATGCCATCTTTTCTGTGGTGCTTGTTAATCATTTTGTGGCTTTCTAGAAGTCTTTGCTTTTGTGTGGTCAATTCAGCAAATATATATTGAGTGTATCATTTGTACAAGGCACTGTTAGGTACTTGACACAGCTCTCATTTAAAATCTTAACAATTTGGTAAGATCATGGTATCTGTAATTAACAAAGAAGAAATTTTAGGTTCAGGGAAATTAAATGATGATCTGTTGATGATGTAGAGCAGTGTGCTGATGGTTTTATGCTAATCTTCACAACAGTCCTATGAATTAGGGATTATCATCCCTGTTTACAGAGAAAGAAACTGAGGCTTACAGAGGATCTTGCCCAAAGACTCACCACCAATAAGTGATCCAGCGGGGATTTAACCCTAGATGTTCTGAATTCATAATCTAAACTATTGCCTGTTAGTCTCCATTACTCTGACTTGAAGTGTCTTTCTGATGCATGTTCTCACCTTCTTACATTCATGACATAGTTATTTAAACTGTTAATTAGTGGATTGAACATGTACCTGTGTAGAGCTATAGCCTCAGTCCTAGAATATATATGCAGGAGTTGGACTTTGGTTTCATTGTCAACTTCTACTCTTTACCACTATAGGGAAGGAATAGATTGTTGTTGTTGTTGTTTAAAGATTTTAGTTCTTTATTTGAGAGAGAGAGAGAGAGAGAGAGCACGAGCAGGGGGAGGGGCAGAGGGAGAAGCAAACTCCCTGCTGAGCAGAACTCTGGGATCATGACCTGAGCCCAAGGCAGAGGCTTAATTGACTGAGCCACCCAGGTGCCCTGAAATAGATTGTTTTGAATCACACTTAGATACAAAGCTTATCTCTGTGTCTCCAAGAACCTACCCACATGCTTTTTCTTTATAGTTTTTTTGTTTGTTTTGGGTTTTTTTAATGAGCAAATCAGGGAGAGATTAGTCAGTATGGAAATAACAACAGAAAATGCTTGGTAAAACTCAAGCAGGACAACCTGCCTACCAGAGGTTCTGTCTACTCCAGGTTAAAGGCAGTTGACAATTGATCTCTTGTACCTTGGGTCAGCACAAGTGAAAAATCATTCATCCTGTATCCTCCCAGTCATTTCATTTGTATAACCTTGCGGAGTTTATAAGTGAAACAGAGTAAGGGTATGTTCATTACATTTCCTATGGTCACTTATTACTGTCCTTTCACCTTTAAAAATGACTTAAAATTAGGGCCTTTTTCCCATCTGCCATCCAAAACATTGCTACTCAAAGTGTGGCTCACAGATCAATCCACAATGTAAGTACGGAAATTGAGAGCAAGCATTTAGAAACATCTGTAGTGGTATTTAACAGTTCTTTAACACGAAAGCATGTGGTATTTTATTTTACATATCTGTCAGTCTGCAAGAGATTTGGAAAACAGAAAGCTGTTCCTTTACCAAGGTTAGAAGTGCTATTCCAAAGCATGGAATTAGATCGTAGAAGATATTAGTTTGATTAAGAACATGAAGGCTTCTGGGCGCCTGGGTGGCTCAGTTGGTTAAGCGACTGCCTTCGGCTCAGGTCATGATCCTGGAGTCCCGGGATCGAGTCCCGCATCAGGCTCCCTGCTCGGCGGGGGGTCTGCTTCTCCCTCTGACTCTCTTCCCACTCGTGCTCTCTGTCTCTCATTCTCTCTCTCTCAAATAAATAAATAAAATCTTAAAAAAAAAAAACAAAAACATGAAGGCTTCTTTTGGTGCTCATAGTTTCTAAAGTGAATTATTTGAAACTCTTTGCATGTTTTGGCTTTGTTGTTTAACTCTTGTCTCTAAATAGATGCTGAGAGTGTAAACCTGGATGACTATAACATACATGTCATTGCAAGTGTATTCAAACAATGGCTTCGTGATTTGCCCAATCCACTCATGACCTTTGAACTCTATGAGGAATTTCTTCGAGCTATGGGTAAGCACAGACTTCCTGGATTTGAGGGAAGGCCTACACTTGGGAAAGGAATGCTGTCTTCATTATAGATTATTTAGCCATCCTCTAATGGTTTAGTCCATAGAGATCCAAAAGTAAGCTTTTGACAGTCAGTACAGAACTGCTGGTGTACTCTCACCTACTCAAATATTGACTTTTGAGAGAGTCATTAAAATGTCAGTATCCTGAAAGGTTTCTGAGAAAGTCACTTCGTTGCTTCTCACAAAGAGATTTCAAGACTAAGATTATAAATAAATTAAAAGACTAAATAGATTGAAGGGCTGGCTTATATTCATTTACATTGTGAATCTAGGCAAGAACTCTGCTATTTTATGCCAAACCTCCCAGGTGATGGAGTTTAGTTTTTCAGTGCCACAGTTGTGTAGAATGTTGCTGGAGGCCTGCCTAAAAGTATTTAGGCCCTGAGGCATGACTCCTCCAATTTCCATAAGACTGATTTTATAAACTATATGGCAATTAATTAATTTTAATAAGGAATCAGTCTGCCACAAAATGCCTAAAAAACAGGGCATCTCTTTCCCTTTGCTCTAATAAGGATTCCTGGGATATAGATTAAAACTCACGGACTATTTAGTGAATATAGAACTCAAGCAAAGGAAGATTAGTGGTAACTGAGCTGCTCTTTTCCTGCCATACAGGTACACCTGCCTCTCTTTAAAATTTTGAGCCAGGTTCCCCTGCTACCTACTGTCTGCTCAGGAGGAAGATGTAGCATACGAGAGGGGATATTCAATCTTACTGGCTATCCTTAATCTTTTTAGGCCTTCAGGAGAGGAAAGAAACAATCCGTGGTGTATACTCTGTGATTGACCAGCTCTCCCGAACTCATCTCAATACACTGGAACGCCTCATCTTTCATCTAGTCAGGTAATTTCAAGGAACAAGGGAATGTATAATAGTTTTTCCTGGATTCTTTTCGATAAGTGAAGAACTCCTTCGTTTGGAAAACTGACAGACCTTTTTTTTCCTGTTTATAAAGCTAATGCCTCAAACAGGTGCTTACAATTCCCTGGAGCAGAAATCCTCAGCTAAGCTGGGCTGCAGAGTAGGGACTTCTCTGCCCTATTTGAGCCATGTAACAATTTCAGCTAATGGTGGCACTGTGTAGCCTAGCCTGTTCTCATTCCTGAACTAGAAAGTAGAAAGGAGGTATATGTCTTGACATAACGTAATTCATAGGAGGTGGGTTTAGGTGGGGCTCAAGAACTGACTGACTGAGTATAAATATCTGCAGTGGTTGGGAAGAAAGCCATCTTTATTTTGATTAGATAAATCTCTGGTAAATATTACATAAATGTTAGATGAATATCTGATATGACTGTCTGAGAATGCCTTTAAGTCTCTACTCTGCATTCTTCAGACACGTTCATCAGGTGTATGGCAGTGGGTCAGAAATTTCCCTTGATAAGCTATCTGCTGGCCTGTATTGCTTCAAGTAAGGAACAGAGTGGAAGTGCATTTTCCAGAGGCAAAGGAACAGCTTTGGGAAAAGTCTACAAGTGTCTCCTTTCACCTGATATGAATATCCTTCCAGTACTCTGCGGTTGATGTCATACGTATTCTTTCTCTCATGTCCTTTGTCTACGTCCTTACTATTTTCCCTTTTAATCCCCACTTCACCTGGTTTTTTTTTTATTCCTTAGGATTGCTCTACAGGAAGAAACGAATCGAATGTCTGCTAATGCTTTGGCGATTGTATTTGCCCCCTGCATTCTTCGATGCCCTGACACCATTGACCCACTACAAAGCGTGCAGGACATCAGTAAGACTACCACGTAAGGCCAGTTACCATCACCTCCACAAGATCCCAGGGACTTCTGAATCATTGTAGCCACTTTATCCAGATATCAAACATAGTGAATGATTTCATAAGTTCAGATGTTTTTAAGAAGATTACTAGACACTGTTGGGTTTTCTTATGCTGAGTATGAAAAATTTCTTTAGGTTCTCTTCAAATGGACATCATTTGTTTTGAAGGGTCATTTTAAATTTAGCTTTTCCTTAGGAATGTTTATATTCTCTAAAAATATTTTAAAAATTCCATTTTACCAAATTACATATACTTTGTCTCTTCCTGTAATCTAGTCTAACTGGCTCTGAATCCCTTTGGCCATAGTACTTCAGTATTTCTGTATTTCACTTTAGCCTTTTTTTATGGCCCTCTGCTTTCCTTCTAGATTAATGATTCTTAACCTTGGCTACAAAAGGAGCTTTAAAAAAATCCTGGTGTTTGTGTCCTATCCCTAGAGAGTCTAATTTTATTAGTCTGGGGTGTAGCCTGGGCGTTGCAACTTATAATTGCTTCTCAGATGGATACTGAAGTGCAGCCAAAGTTGTGAACCACCATTATATAAATCTTGTCTTAGAGCTCATAAAATAAGGAATGTTGATTTTTCTTTCATCCTCCAAACGTCTGCCACATTTAGCTGAAAAGCAGTGTGGGAGGGCTACAATTTATTTGACTTACTTCAGCTCTTAACGGTTTTCTCTTTTTCCTCCTATTTCAGCTGTGTGGAGCTGATTGTTGTAGAACAGATGAATAAATACAAGGCTCGTCTCAAAGACATCAGTAGCCTGGAATTTGCTGAGAATAAGGCAAAGACCAGGCTGTCACTGATTCGTAGATCAATGGTAAGAAGTCAGATGTGGAGTCCAGGGGAAAATGATAGCCTTCCTGATGTTTTAAGTGTGCATTTATGGTGTAAAGAGAGATTATTCTCCAAATCTTTTTTACATGGAACAAGTAAAAAGAAACCACTTTATCTCAGGGTACTATGGATGCCTCATGTTTGATCTTTTAGCCTTCTTTAGTTATATGTACAGAATATATGCAGTTAAATGTGTAGAATTTTTTAAATCAAGTATTTGGATAAAATGTTGGTGGTTCATTAATCTGTCCTGTTTTCTTTTTCTGTCCTTTGTATGAAAATTTAACCTATCCTAACTTTTTCTCTACTTCTTCCGCCATCTGTTCCCACCCTCAGCCATGTCACCTTTGATGTTCCTGGCAGTACTTCTGCGATGTAGAGAACTTAATCATATGCAAGAATGTGATTCATAAGGAAATGGAATTCCATCTATGAGTCTACTATTATCAAATAAAGATTTTTAAGGGTTTATTGTTAGGTTTTGGGAAAAGCCTTGCAAAAATGATCATTTATTTTCTCCATTTGCCCATTTTTCTGTTTAATATCTTCCTTTGTAACCAGTAACAATCAGTTCTTACTGACCAACAATCAGTAGGGTCTGGATAACTGGAAAACTGCTACATTAAAGTTTAATCATTTGCTACCCCTCCCCTCAACTGTAAAACAAAACTGTAGTAATGAGACCCAGTCAGATTCCCAGTAAAGCTCTAAAGAGAAGCAGGCTTCCCTGTCATCATGTGCATGCTTTTCCAGGGACCCAGCAATACTTCATCCATATCTTCATGATTTATACTTAGATTAAAATAACTCTGTTTCTTTGTTTAATATTTAAACTGCCTGGCACAGAATAAATCCTAACAAATATGTCAGTTGATTAAATTAGTGAAGGGTCTTCTCTAAGAACAAACATAGACTTTTTCAGGCAGTAAAGGTATTAATTGTAAGACACTATTTGAAAATCTTTTCCCTAGAAAATGAAAACAGAAACCCCATTTAAAAGTAAAACCCTTTCTGGTAGTCTGAATTTTCAGGAGCTCAGTTCTTAGAGGCCCAATTTAGAAGAAGAAAGAGAAGAGACCTTTTACTCTAAAGCTACTTTTCAAAGTAGCTAGACACACTGTGCTTTTTTTTTTTTTTAATTTTTTTTTTAAACTGATGCTGCAGAAGATGGATATATTCAGTCCACTGAAAGATTAAACCTTCTCTTTTAATGGGGCAATGACATGTACATTCTAACCTTCTGCTTTCCTTTTCATGTCCTTCCTAATCCAGAAACCTGTACTAATTGCAGTTAGATTTATGAGCATTACCCGCAATTCAGTCTCGGTATGTATTAATATTGCAATGTGTCACAACCACTTTACATTATTGTCTCTCATCCATCTAGGAGTTGTTCTGCTCTGTCTATCATCCATGCCTGTCCACCCTCCATGTACAGCCCCAGTTCAGGTCCCACTTCCTGACCAGCCTTCACTTGTTTTTTCTCTTACTCTCTTTCTGTAGAACCTTCACTTGTCTTCCTCTGTATCATGCAATTGAACAGTGTCCATTTACAATATACTAGTTTTTGCTCTTTGTCAGATAAGCCACTTAGTGGATTTCTTCTTTGGTTGGATCATTAAAAGCTGAACATTGAAAGCATTGAGGTATCAAATTAATTTCTGCTCAAGAACTTTGTTCTTACCAGTCTCCTTCACTTTATTACTTGAAATACCTGTTACTACTTTTAGCATCCTCCATCATTAGTAATGCTTATTTGTCCATTCATATCTGTGACTTTGATGGTGACTTCCCAAACATAGAAGTGTATAGCTCTTATCTGCTTACCATTTTTCAGAAAGAACAGCAAATTGTAGTGAGAAAATTGATAGACTGGTTCTAGACTTAAATATCATAGTAATAGAGCTCATACCAGGATTTCATTTATTATATAAAAAAAGGAATGGAGAGATGGAAAGCTGAGAACACCAGTATATATGGAAACTAGTTTCAGAGGCTATCCATCTGTGGGTAACCAGTTCATTCAGGATCCCAATATAAACACAGATTAGTTTTGCTTTTTACCTAGTAACTGCCTGCCAACTCTACCATGTCTGACTCCCCTTTCTGATTGGATGTCAATCGCCTTCGCAGCATCTTGTCACTATTCTGCAATGTTTAAACACTCTAGTTTCATGCCAGTATTTAAGAATTAGTTCTCTTTGTATTATAACTTGAGTCACAGAATTGATTCAGTACTCTTATCACTTTTTCCTAGGACAGAATAGACCTTAATCTGGGGCTAAAAACTTTAGGGGTGGGTGAGTAGGTTCTTTTTGTCACACACATCTGCCCTCCCTTTTTCTTGTCATTTTTTATTCCTGGTGTTGAAACTAGGAGGAGTGATAGTGGAGGCAGAATTCTACATGCTATCCCACTGTTGAGGTAGCAGTCAGTCCTCTTTCTTGGTTGTTCAACACTGCTGTAGTGTCAGGAGCCTAAATGTAGGTGAGTGGTAGTTTCCATTTACCCTGCTAAAAGTGAGGTCAGTCCTGTCCCATTCTATAGGCATTGGCAATCCCTTGGAAGATTTGGTTACATCTTTGGACTAAACCTTTTAATGGCATTCACACCATGGGACTCTGATATGTATGTCTTTTTTTGCCTCAAGACTTTACAATCAAATCTACCTCCCGGGGCGCCTGGGTGGCTCAGTTGGTTAAGCGACTGCCTTCAGCTCAGGTCGTGATCCTGGAGTCCCGGGATCGAGTCCCGCATCGGGCTCCCTGCTCGGCGGGGAGTCTGCTTCTCCCTCTGACCCTCCCCCCCTCATGCTCTCTCTCTCTCAAATAAATAAATAGAATCCTTAAAAAAAAAAAAAAATCTACCTCCCAGTGCCAATTTTAGGGGAAGGGTTACATTTTTCATACTTCCAGGAACCAGGCCATAGTCTTGCCTATCTCTCTACCTGACACTTCCCTACCATACTTTCTCCCTATTTCTCTTTTCCCTTATGTATATAACAGAGGGGCAAATCAGTAAGTCATTTGCCTGTACAGGTAACCAAATACGGGTCTGTCTTTTAGATAACCTCAAACTTTGATTCTTACCCTCTGGATTCAAGTATGACAACTTTTTTCTCCAGAGGAGAAGGGAATATCCTATTTTCATAAACTCTGTGTTCCCCTTAAAGTCCAATAACCTCCTCTTTCTTTTTAGCCTTTTTAGATTCACATTGAGGGGAAAGTGTTATGATCATTGTTACGATAGGAGCTGGTTCAGTAAACTAATGCTTCTCACTAAACCCTGAGAGAATAGGTTGGTACCAACCACAGTTGGCTTCTTAAGCTAAAAGAAGGGGTACTTAATTATCCTCAGCTTTTGGCCTTAGCCACAATTTTAAAACGGGAGGAAAATCTCCACTTAACATACTGTTGCTTTTGCATTTGCCTATAGTTAAGGCTGTGGGCTCAGTCTTAAGAACAAGACTTTGTCTAGCACATATATAGTATTTAGTAAGCATCTATGGAATTGAATCTAAGAATTAAATAGAGATAGCAGTGAGTTTTTAGCATATCCACTACAAATAGACTAATCAAAGTCAATAGTGTTCATGTATTCATAGATGAAAAACATTACTATTCCATAATTAAATACAGTAGTGACTTTTCTGAAATGTAGAGTGAAATGCATTTATGAAAAGTATGTTGTATTATTGCCAATGTGAAGAGTCATTTGAGTTGGGTATTGAAAGATGAGTAGTAATCTAAAAAATGGAGGAAAGAAAGAGGGGAAAGATAATTCCAGAGGGAAGGAAGCATGAAATAACAATCTGTGAATAATAACTACCTTGTGTAGCTAGAACTGGGACAGGTAGTGTAAAAGTAGCGGAATAATTTGGAAAAGTAGATGGGAACCAGATGTGCAACATTAAGAATTTTGAATTTGCTGCTTTGAAAGAAAATTTAGGAACTATGGAAAGGTATTTTAAGTAGGGGAGTGTCACCATCAGTGTGTCTTTTGGAAGATAACTGGTAGCATTCTGAAGAACAGATTTGAGATAGGCAAGACTGGCAGTCATATATCAGTTAGGAGGCTCTTGACTCATAAATCACTGAAATAGGTTGAATCCTGATCAATTCATTTTGAAATGATTTTGAAAATACCTGTTCTGCCACCATGCAGAAAGAAGGTCATTAGGTTTATGGAGCATAATCTTTGACTAGGATACCCCCAGACTAGGATTTCAGAATATGATATGCTCATAGTCTCATCCAGTTATGCCTTTCCTGTAACAAATGGTTTTTTATTTATATATGGTATAATTCTAGGCATAAATGTTGATTTAGCACTATTTAAGCTAATATAATATGAAGAATATCATTTGAAAGAAATTTTACTAATCTGTAAAACCTTCACAGATTACTCTCCTGAAAGATGTTATACACAAAGGTTTCCATGGCCAAACAAAATTTAGGATATAGTGTGTAGCACTTCCAAAACTTTGACCATGGAATGCTTTTCTTCATAACATATCTAGTTGAACAAGCATTCTAAGAAAGGCATTTAAAAAAAAAAAAAAATTCTCATTTTTTAAACAGTATCAGTTGCTACTTTATTTACTTAGTTTGGAATTTATAAATTGCTCTAAGTCTTTTCAAGATTTTACTGCTGTGCTTAAATGCTTGTGAATTTTGCATGTTTAAGCTTACTAAAGAACTTACCTGCATGCCTCTGTTAGAAATGAGCATACATTCAATTCTGTATTAACGTGGATAGGTAGATCTGCGGGGTTAAGCTTTGCAGTTGACTACACCAAAAAGATGCTAGAAATGTCCCTCCAAAAGTTAAGTATTAATAATTGGAAAACCAAGAATCAGTTGAAAAGTGGCAGCTCATCATTAGTTTTTGATGTCACTAATGATGTACTATATGTTGGCTAACTGAACATAAAAAAAAAGCCTGTAAAAATAAATTAATAAATAACAAATAAAGGACACCATCAAGAAAGTGAGAAGAAAATCCACAAAAGCAAAAAAAAAAAAAAAAAGTGGCAGCTCTAAATAGCTCCAAAGGAAAGAGATATTACAAGTGTGGATTTACTTGACTCTAGCATTTCCTTATGTTACTGTATGGTATCTAAGTCTATCATTGACATTCAGGTGACTTAACAAGAATCAGATTCAGAGAGTGAAGATTTTCTCAAATTATAGAAGCATTCTTATTGTTTCTGGTACTGACCAGCAGGTATTTTAGTAGTGTTACTTTTTTTTTTTTTAAGATATAATTGACATCTAACGTTGTGTTAGCTTTAGGCATACAACATAATGATTTGCTGTCTGTATATATTGCAAAATGGTTACCACAATAAGTTTAGGTAACATCGCCACACAGAGTTATAATTTTTTTTGTTGTGGTGAGAACTTGTGGTGTTATCTTTGATAACACCACAACCAGAAGAACCCTACTCTTTCTATTTCTCCCTAAGCCCTTTCCAGAGATCATTATAGTATGCAAGAGGTGTTACTTACATCTGTATGCAGTAAATGTGCAAGGCCAATGGCAAGGAGGATTAGGCACAGGACCTTTTTGGGAGAGTAGGCAAAAGGGGAACAGTATTTGTGAAAGAAGCACCTCTTTCAAAGCCTTGGAATATTCTTATTCTCTCAGATGGGAACAAATAAAAAGAAAAATTATGTAGGGAATTCTTATAGATAGAATTGCATAGGAATGGAAGAAGTACAGTAATATCTGGGAAAGGAACTTAACCCTTTTTCAGGAAGCCTAACAATTAGGTTTGAAGAAAAAAAGGCAGAAGGTAGGAAGTGAGAAAATATTAAGGATTACTGTGGTTTGGGGATGATAGGATTATATGTCAGAGATGAGAAGGTGAAGAGTTTACGAACAGTAGAGTGATCCTGGGAGGTTGTGTGTTTAGAGAATAAAAAGTACAGAATGTTAGATGAAAATGATTGCTGTTGGCTTCCTATGTAATTTTTGCTGCTAGAAGATGTCATGATTTTGACATTGCAGACCCTTTTTTTTTTTTAAGATTTTATTTATTTATCAGAGAGAGAGAGCATGAGCAGGGGGAGCAGCAGGGAGAGGGAGAAGCAGGCTCCCTGCTGAGCAAGGAGTCCAATGTGGGACTCGTTCCTAGGACCCTGGAATCATGACCTGGGCTGAAGGCAGATGCTTAATTGACAGAGTCACCCAGGCGTCCCATTGCAGACCCTTTTTAAATGGGCTTGGAGATACAACATAACCCCTGCCAGGAATCCACAGTCTACTACACTTTGGGAACCACTACTCTACAGTACTATAATACTACTGGCTCACTGCATTGTACAGATATGTATGATGTGGATAATTCCTTTTCATGTGCAAGACATAAATACACACAAACACATACTGGTTGTGTTTAAAGTACTTACTAATTCTCATTATCTGATGAACCATAATTACAAGCATTAGAATTTTTTTTTTTAAAGATTTTATTTATTTATTTGAGAGAGAGAATGAGATAGAGAGCATGAGAGGGGGGAGGGTCAGAGGGAGAAGCAGACCCCCTGCTGAGCAGGGAGCCCGATGCGGGACTCGATCCTGGGACTCCAGGAATATGACCTGAGCCGAAGGCAGTCGCTTAACCAACTGAGCCACCCAGGCGCCCAAGCATTAGAATTTTTTAAATCAAGCCTGGTAACGTAATTATAACACCATTCAAAACAACCCATATTCTAGAAAGCCTTGGATATAGGACCTGTCCTTACCAGGAAAGCAGGCTCCTCAGGAAGAGGTCTGATAATCCAATTCCTTGATTCCTACTTTTGTGACTTAACAAGAGATACGATAGTGATCTTCCATCTTGGCCCAAAGTACTATTTTGGGGTAAAATTTCTTCGTGAGGAATCTGAAATTTTTGCTTTAGCTAGTTATATACAGTTCTGTCTAGATGATGCATATTTTCTTCTCCTTATGTATTCAGCCCATGGGCAACCTAGTTGCATATACTTTCCTTGGATCTTCATAAAGTATCATGACTCCCTGGTGAGGGTAGTACATGTTTTTCCCTATATAACCATCAGGTTTTTTTTTTTTTTAAGATTTTATTTATTTTTTAGAGAGCAAGCGAAAGAGAAACAGCATGAGAGGGGAGAGGGTCAGAGGGAGAAGCAGGCTCCCCGCTGAGCCGGGAGCCCGATGCGGGACTCGATCCCAGGACCCTGGGACCATGACCCGAGCTGAAGGCAGACGCTTAACCATCTGAGCCACCCAGGCGCCCCATCAGGTTTTTTAAGGGCGATGCAATCCAGTCCTTTATATAACCACCACAAGTATCTCTATCTTCATTTGTCTTTAACTCTTTGGGCTTACTTTGACTCATAGTGTTGAATTTATTTGTGTCCCACTAATTGTGCCTTGCCAGTCTTTCTCACATCCTTCCTCCATCGTGATCCTTAAAGCATTTTCAGAAGAAATCGAAACTCTCTCATAGGCCTTATTCATTTTAACACTTTGGTATACCTTCTACTCATATTGTTATCTCTCCAAGCCTTAGGAGAACATGGAAATGTTGGGCCCAACTGAAGATTACCTCAAAGAGGGTATCTTCATTTAGATCCTCCACAATAAAGCATTTGGTTCCCAATGTTTTTGTTATGGTAAGAAGCCTTTTTACAGACTGGTCTCACAGAACAGGGAAGCCTAATACAGAGTCACAGAATTCTGACTCAAATCAAATAATTAAGGATCTTTGTTTTAGAATATCATTCTTAGAAAAAATAGATAGCAGAATCATATAGACTTTCTCAGATAAAATATGGCAAATTTATACGATTAGATGACTGAATTTGTGGGTATTAGAATGTTCTAAAAGGAAGGGAGGGAGGGATCAGATAGTACTTGTACTGCATGGTGAGAGTACTCAGGAAGAAGTACTAAATTCTGCCTCGGCGTACTGGGAAGGCCTGTAGAAGAGGTGACACATGAGCTAGATCTTAAGGGAGGAGTCTGAACTAACCAGATGAAACTCATGTTGGTACGAAACATACATGGTTTAATTCTGGAAAAAGCTATATAACTAAGAATGCTAGAAACTTGGATATGTATTTACACAGAAGGGAGGCCTTAAGTTAAAACCAAAATAGGCTTTGTTCTGTAGCATACTGAGACATTAGCACTGTGGGGCCATGAGGTTACGCACAAGGTCTTTTTTTTTTTTTTTTTTTAAGATTTTATTTATTTATTTGCCAGAGAGAGAGGGAGAGTACAAGCAGGAGGAGTGGCAGGCAGAGGGAGAAGCAGGCTCCTTGCTTAGCAAGGAGCCTGATGTGGGACTCGATCCCAGGACCCTGAGATCATGACCTGAGCCAAAGGCAGACGCTTAACCATCTGAGCCACCCAGGCGCCCCGGACTCACAAGGTCTTATACTGTAGATAGTTTAGTACTTAACATAAGTTTTGGTGCTTTAAATCTTATTTTGTATTTGTGGGAATGAGAGGTAGTGTTAGTTTTATTTTTCAACCATTATATTAAAATTTCCTCCTGGATCTCCTTCAGGTTTCTCAATAATTATTACTAAAGAGTACCCTAAGATTTCAGGGCAGTCTGTTGGAATGGAATGGAAATTTGATTTTTAGCCACAGAATGTCCTCCTTTTTAGGGAATAATTGGTACCAGGAAAAGATTGTTTAAAGTGAATGTGCTTAAATAACATAAATAATGACTGGTCTAATGTGTATATGCAGTAGTTCGTGCTTACCTATGGTTTGCATTTTCTGGGGTTGTTACTCATGGTCAAGCATGGTCCAGAAGCAGGTGATCCTCCTTCTGACATACACCAGAAGGTAGTAGTAGCCTAATGCTGCAGTGTCAACATCATTCAACTCCGCTTTACCTCAATCACATAGGCATTTTATCATCTCCCATCATCACAAGAAGAAGGAGGAGTACAGTACAATAAGATATTTTGAGAGAGAGAAAGACCACATTCATATAACTTTATTACAGTATATTGTTATAATTGTTGATCACTTATTGTGCCTAATTTATAAACTTCATTATTGTAATGTATGTATGGTAAAAATATAGTATATACAGGGTTCAGTATTATCCATGGTTTAGGCCTCCACTGGTGGCATTGGAACGTATCCCCCACAGATAAGGGGGGACAACAATATGTGTAATTATATATCCACAAAGAGAAAATGTACACTTTTTTGGCTGCCCATGGAATATTCTCAAAATGAGGCCACAACACTTCAGTATCTGGGTAGTAGCCACACAAGTATTTGTTTTATTTTTATTTATTTTTTTTTCCTAAAGATTTTATTTATTTATTTGAGAGAGAGAATGAGATAGAGAGCATGAGAGGGGGGAGGGTCAGAGAGAGAGGCAGACTCCCTGCTGAGCAGGGAGCCGGACGTGGGACTCAATCCCGGAACTCCAGGATCATGACCTGAGCCGAAGGTAGTCGCTTAACCAACTGAGCCACCCAGGCGCCCAAGTATTTGTTTTATTATCTTTGAAACTATACTTGTAAATTTTGTATTATCTTTAAGTATAAAATATTTCATAATAAAATTTAAATAAAATAATAAGTCTGTGGGAAAAAATCAGGCCACAAGAAAAACCTTAAAGGCAAAGAGGAAATTATTGAGTGATTTAAAAATTACTGTAAAAACACTATCTTGAGTTTCTGGGATATGTAGCTAAAGCAGTGTTTGAAACTTAACAAGAAAAAATAAACTTCTAATCAAGAAGTTAGAATAACAAAATAAACCTGAGGAAAAAAAAATAAATAAATAAACCTGAGGAAAGGAGAAAGAAAGAGTTAATGAAGGTAACAGCACGAAATACATTAGAAACAACAAAAAATGGTGAAACTAATAAAGTTGATTCTCTGGCAAATCATTAGCTAATCTAGCTAATCTTTTGCACACAAAAAATTTAAAGGCAGCGGAGTACAGGATGGGCTCTGGACTAGACTTTTGTGTGTAAATCCCAGTGCCAATTTACTAGCTATTTTGTGGTGGGCAAGTCATTTAATCTCCATGCCTCAGTTTTCTCATCTATAAATTGGGGTTAATAATACCAAACTCACAGAGTTAAATGAGTTAATATTCACAAAGTCATAGGAACAGCACTTGACACATTGATTTATATGTATGTGTGTGTGTATATATATATATATATATCAGTAAAATACTTGATATATAAATTTAGAACTGTCTCATCTATTACAAGTTAATTGCAAGTTAAAATAGTAGCAAGCATAATTCAGTAGCCCATAAACATAAACCTTGACCAAGTGGGAATATAACCTAGGAATGAAAGGATGATTCTATATCAGGGTAACTGTTCACATAATTCACCATGTTAATTGATCCTCATAGATATTTAAAAGGCATTCAATATAATTATATATATATTATTTTTTTTAATTCTTATTAAAATAGGGGTATATCTGTAATTCCTTAGCATAGTACAGTTTATCTGTCTCAACCCCAAAGCCAGCATATTACTTAATAGAGAAACACTGGAAACATTCTGATTAAAATCAGAAAAAGGCAAGGATGTCCATTATCCCCACTGTTATTTGACGTTGATTAGAGGTACTAGCTACTGCAATTAGATGATGAAAAGGACTCAGAGGTACAAAACTTAAGAGTTATAATTATCACTATTTCTATTCTGTATGTAAGACTCAAGAAAACTAAAAAACAATTTATAGATTTTAAGAGAATTCAATAGGGTGTGTGGGCACAATTAATAGTTAATAACTTTATTTTTTTTTCAAGATTTTATTTATTTGAGAGAAAGAGAATGAGAGAGAGAGAACACATGAGAGGGGGGAGTGTCAGAGGGAGAAGCAGACTCCCCGCCGAGCAGGAAGCCCGATGTGGGACTCGATCCCGGGACTCCAGGATTATGACCTGAGCCGAAGGCAGTCGCCCAACCAACTGAGCCACCCAGGCACCCCAGTAATTAATAACTTTAATAAATGCAACCAGTTGGATGATATAATGGAAAAAAATGCCCATTTGTATTTGTGTGTGCATGTGCCTAATTTATAAATTAAACTTTACTATTGTATGTATGGGAAAAAATACAATATATACAGGGTTCATAAAACCAACATAAAATACCAAGAAATACACTTAACAAAGAAATGTGGAAGAAGAAATATGAAAGATAAAAAGACCCCAAGAATTAGAAAAGCAGGCTTTAACAATTGCATTTGGAAAAGAAGACTGAATTTTATAGGGGTGTCAGTTCTTCCTGTTCTATTTCAGTTCTATTATTGTTCTAATACCCAATAGCATGGAAAAGGGGTATCTTCTTAGACTTAAATTTCAGACTTATAAGTCTACCATGGGCTACATTTGGCAGCGGAATCACTTAGATGGATGTGGGACAGGAAGCACAGCATGCCAGCAGACAGCATAAGGTCTTTCTCTTCTGCCAGAGTCCTTGTCGCAGTCCATGCTGCCATACAGCCATCAAGGACTTAGTTATCTTTAGCCTCTTTAGCACCTCACAGCTCAGGTGCAAAAAAAGAGACCCAAATTTAGTGAGTGCAGATCCATTCTGCCTTACAAGTTTCATGCCTCCATGGGAATCAGTGTCTTTTATAAAATTCCATAGACATAGTTTCCAAGGTCCCTGTAAGGAATTTTTCTAATTACAAGACTGCACACTCAGGAAAGTCCAAATATATGGCTTTTGACCAGATATTTATAACTTATTTATCACTGCTTCTTCTCTAGATGAATTTACCAATCAAGGTAATTTTTGCCAGAGGCAGTGTATTTAATAACATTGTTTTCGTGCTACCTTTACCAGGTTTCTAGGGATCCTGCAGCTAGAACATTGACCAAAGATCAAATTTTCATAAACAAGGAAGGAGGCTTATCTTTTTTTAAGTTTTCATTTTAATCATCCAGTGCTCATCATGATAAGTGCACTCCTTAACCCCCATCACCTATTTCATCCATTCACCCCACCCACCTCCCCTCTGGTAACCATCTATAGTTAAGAGTCTGTTTCTTGGTTTGTGTGTATGTCTCTTTTTTTCACCTTTGCCTGGTTTGTTTTGTTTCTTAAATTCCACATATGAGTGAAATCAGTTGGTATTTGTCTTTCTCTGACTTATTTCATTTAGCATTAAATTCTATAGCTCCATCCAAGTCTTTGCAAATGGCTAGATTTCATTCTTTTAAATGGCTATTCCATTGTATTTATATACCACATCTTCCTTATCCATTCATCAGTCAGTGGATACTTGGACTGATTCCATATCTGGGCTATTGTAAATAATGCTGCTATAAACATAGGGACGCATGTTTCCCTTTGAATTAGTATTTCCGTATTCATTGGGTAAATACCCAGTAATGCGATTGCTGGATCATAGTGTAGTTCTATTTTTAAGTTCTTGAGGAAGCTCCATACTGTCTTCCACAGTGGCTGCACCAGTTTGCATTCCCACCAACACTGCACGAGCGTTTCTTTTGCTCCACATCCTTGCCAACACCTGTTGTTTTTGTGTTTTTGAGTTTAGCTATACTGACAGGTTTGAGGTAATATCTCATTTGTAGTTTTGATTTGCATTTCCCCGATGATAAGTGATGATGAGCATCTTCTCATTTATCTGTTGGCCATCTGTTTGTCTTCTTTGAAGAAATGTCTGTTCATGTCTTCTTCCATTTTTTAATTGGATTCTTTGTTTTTGGGGTGTTGAATTGTACTAAATTCTTTTTTTTATTTGTATAAGGTCTGTATATATTTTGGATATTAACCCTGTATCAGATAAGGTCATTTGCAAATATCTCCTCCCATTCCATAGGTTGCCTTTTAGTTTTATTATTTCCTCTACTGTGCAGAAGCTTTTTGTTTTGATGAAGTTTCAATAGTTTATTTTTGCTTTTGTTTCCCTTGCCTCAGGAGACATATCTAGGAAGAAGTTACTATGGCTGATGTCAGAGAGGTTGCTGTCTGCTCTCCTCTAGGATTTTTATGGTTTCAGGGCTCACATTTAGGTTTTCAGTCCATTTTGAATTTATTTTTGTGTATGGTGTAAGAAAGCGGTCCAGTTTCATTCTTTTGCATGTTGCAGTCCAGTTTTCCCAACACCATTTGTTGAAGAGACTTTTTCCCACCTGATATTGTTTCCTGCTTTGTTGAAGATTAATTGACCATATAGTTGTGTTTTTTTCTGGATTTTTCTATTCTGTTCTATTGATTTATGTGTTTTTGTGACAGTGCCATATGTTTTGATTACTATAGCTCTGTAATATAACTTGAAGTCCAGAATTGTGATGCCTCCTGCTTTTCTTTTCTTTTTCAGGATTGCTTTGGCTATTCAGGGTCTTTTGTGTTTCCATACAAATTTTAGGATTGTTTGTTCTAGTTCTGTGAAAAATGCTATTGGTATTTTGGTAGGGATTGCATTAAATGTGTAGATTGCTTTGGGTAGTGTAGACATTTTAACAATATTTGTTCTTAAAATCCATGAGCATGGAATATCTTTCCATTTCTTTGTGTCATCTTCCATTTCTTTCATCAGTGTTTTATAATTTTCATAGTACAAGATCTTTTACATCTTTGGTTAGGTTTATTCTTAGGTATCTTACTATTTTTGGTACAATTATAAATGGGATTGTTTTCTTAATTTCTCTTTCTGCTCCATTATTGATTTATAGAAATACAACAGATTTCTGTACATTGATTTTGTATCTTCTGACTTCACTGAATTTATCAGTTCTAGCAGTTTTTTGGGGGAGTCTTTAGGGTTTTCTATATTTAGTATCATGTCATCTGCAAACAGTGAAAGTTACTTCTTCCTTACCGATTTGGATACCTTTTATATATTTTTGTTGTCTGATTGCTGTGGCTAGGTAGGACTTCCATTACTTTGTTGAATAAAAGTGGTGAGAGTGGACATCCTTCCCTTGTTCCTGATCTTAGGGGAAAGGCTCTCAGTTTTTCCCCATTGAGTATGATGTTAGCTGTGGGTTTTTCATATATGGCCTTTCTTATGTTGAGGTGTATACCCGCCAAACCTACTTTGTTGAGAGTTTTTCTCATGAATGGATACGTTGTACTTTGTCAGATGCTTTTTCTGCATCTATGGATATGATCATTTGGTTCTTATCCTTTTTCTTATTGATGTGATTTCTCATGTTGATTGTATTGAACCCCCTTGCAGGGGAATAAATCCCATGTGATCGTGGTGAATGATTTTCTTGATGTATTGTTGGATTTGGTTTGCCCATATTTTGTTGAGGATTTTTGCATCTGTGTTCATCAGAGAAATTGGCCTGTAGTTCTCTTTCTTAGTGGTGTCTTTATCTGGTTTTGGTATCAGGGTAATGCTGGCCTCACAGAATGAATTTGGAAGTTTTCTTTCCTTTTCTATTTTTTGGAATGGTTTGAGAAGAATAGGTATGAACTATTATTTAAATGTTTGGTAGAATTCGCCTGTGAATTCTGTGAAGTCATCTGGTCCTGGGCTTTTGTTTGTTGGGAGTTTTTTTTATTACTGATTCGGTTTCTTTGCTGGTAATCAGTGTGTTCAGATTTTCTATTTCTTCCTGTTTCAGTTTTGGTAGGTTACATGTTTCTAGGAAGTTACCCATTTCTTCTAGGTTGCCCAATTTGTTGGCATATAGTTTTTCATAATTACCTCTCATAATCCTTTGTATTTCTGTGGTGTTGGTTGTTATTTCTCCTCTCTCATTTGTGATTTATTTATTTGAGTCCTTTCTCTTTCTTTTTTCTTGATAAGTCTGGCTAGAGTTTTATCAGGTTTATTGATTTTTTTCAAAGAATCAGCTCCTGGTTTCATCCATCCTATTGTTTTTTTAGTTTCTATATAAATTATTTCTGCTCTAATCTTTATTATTTCCTTCCTTTTGCTTATTTTAGGTTTTGTTTGTTTTTCTTTTTCGGTTAGGTTGTTTGAGATTTTTCTTTTTCTTGCTTCTTGAGATAGGCCTGTATTGCTATAAACTTCCCTCTTAAGACCGCTTTTGATGCATCCCAAAGGTTTTGAACTGTTTTGTTTTCACTTACATTTGTTGCCATGTACATTTTAATTCTTTTATTTTTTATTCTTATTAATTTTCTTTTATTTCCTGGTTGACCGATTCATTGTTTAGTAGTATGTTATTTAACCTACACATACTTGGTCTTTCCAGATTTTCTCTTAAGGCTGACTTCAGTTTTCTAGCATTGTGGTCAGAAAAGATGCATGGTATGACTTTAGTCTTTTTGAATTTGTTGAGGTTGTCTTTTTTTTTTTTTTTTAAGTTTTTATTTAAATTCCAGTTAGTTAACAGGACAGTGTGATATTAGCTTCAGGTGTACAATATAGTAATTCAGCACTTCCATTTAACAACTGGTACTCATCACAACAAGTACACTTGTTGAGGCTTGTTTTGTGGCTTATATGTGATCTGTTCTGGAGAATGTTCCATGTGCACTTGAATATGTATTCTTCTGTTTTTGTATGGAATATTCTGAATATGTCTGTGCAATCCATTTGTTCCAGTGTGTCATTCAAAGCCATTATTTCCTTCTTGTTTTTCTATTTTAGGTGATCTGTCCATTGATGTAAGTAGGGTGTTAAAGTCCCCAACTATTATTGTATTAGTATCTATTAATTCCTTTATGTTTGCTGTTCGCTGCTTTATGTATTTGGGTGCTCCTATGTTGGGTGCATAAATATTTACAATTATTTTATCTTCTTTTTGGATTGTCCCCTTTATTATTATATAGTGTCCTTCTTTGTCTCTTATACTGTCTTTGTTTTAAAGTCTATTTTGCTTGTTAGAAGTATTGCTACTTCTTTTGACATCCATTTGTACACTAGATGTTTCTCCATCCCCTCACTTTCAATCTATAGGTATCTTTAGGTCTAAAATGAGTCTCTTGTAGGCAGCATAGAGATGAGCCTTGTTTTTTTAATGCATTCCCTCACCTTATGTCTTTTGATTGGAGCATTTAGTCCATTTACATTCAAAGTAATTATTGATAGATAATGTGTATATTGCCATCTTATTAATTGTTTTGTGATTATTTCTGAAGGTTTTCTCTGATCCTTGTCTTTCTTTCATGATTTGCTGATTTTCTTTGTGATATATTTGGAGTTATTTCTCTTTACTCTTTGCATGTTTATTAGTTGTTTTTGATTTGTCTTTACCATTCGGTTTGTATATAACCTTCTGCATATAAGTTGATGGTCATTAAGTTTGAACCCATTCTTTACTCCTCCCCATGTTTTAGGTATATGGTGTCATATTTTACATCCTTTTATTTTGTGAGTTCTTTGACTGATTTTTTAAAGAAATATTCCTTTTTCTTTGCTTTTGTGTTTCTTGCCTTCTCACTGTCTTTTTTGTCTTTCCTTTCCACTCAGAGCGTCCCCTTTAATATTTCTTGTGGGGCTGGTTTAGTGGTCATGAACTTCTTTAGTTTTTGTTTGTCTGGGAAACTCTTTATCTCTCCTTCTATTCTGAATGATAACCTTGCTGGATAGAGTATTCTTGGCTGCAGGTTTTTCCCATTCAGCACTTTGAATATATTATGCCACTCCTTTCTGGCTTGGAGTTTCTGCTGAAAAAGTCGCTGATAGCCTTAGAGGGGTTTCCTTTGTATGTAACTGTCTTCTTTTGTCTTGATACTTTTAATATTTTTTCTTTATCATTATATTTTGCCATTTTAATTACAGTATGTCTTGGTGTGGATCTGCTTTAATTGATTTTGTAGGGGGTTCTCTGTGTTTCCTGGATCTGTATATCTGTTTCCTTCCCCAGATTAGTAAATTTTTCAGCTATTATTTCTTCAAATAAATTGTGTGCCCCCTTTTCTCTCTTTTCTTTCTCTGGGACTCCGGAAGTTATTACATTTCATGGAGTCTCTGATTTCCATAAGTTTATTCTTCTTTTGTGTAATTCTTTTTTCTCTCTTTTGATCAGCTAGATTACTTTACATTACTCTGTTTTCTGGGTCATTAATTTGTTCCTCTGCTTCTTCCAGTCTTCTGTTCATTCCATCAAGTGTATTTCTCATTTTGTTTATTGAGCCCTTTATCTCTGTATGTTGTTCCTTATCTCTATGTTAATGGTCTCACTGATGTTCTCCATTCTTTTCTCAAGTCCAGTGAGTATCCTTATGATCATTGCTTTAAATTCTCCATCAAGGGATACCTGGGTAGCTCAGCAGGTTAAGTACCCAACTCTTGATCTCAGAGTTGTGAGCTCAAGCCCTGTGTTGGTGTTGGAGCCCAGAATGGAGCCTGCTTAAAAAAAATAAAAATAAATTCTCCATCAAGCATGTTACTTACTTACATCTGCTTCACTTAAATCTCTGGCAGTGGCCTTGTCCTGTTCTTTCATTTGAACAAATTCTTCTGTCTTCTCATTTTTTCTAAGTTTCTGTACATTAGGAAAGTCAGCTATGTCTCCTATTCTTGAGGGTAATGGCTTTATGAGGAAGAGGTCCTTTAGTGCCCTGCAGTATAGTGTCCCCTGTTCCCAAGGGCCTGGTACTTCTAGGAGTGTCTCCAGTATGTGCTGCGTGTGCTCTCTTATTGTGTCCTGGCTGCTTTATCCTTCAGGCCAGTTGTCTACAGAGGCTGTGTTTGCCTATTATGGGCAGTATTTGGTCCCTGACCTGAATATGGTATGTTTTAACTAGGTGTGCTCTGGTCTGCTTGTGAAATGAGATGTGTAGCCACCACCACTGGAACCAAGGTGTAGCAAAACTCCCGGGTCAGGAGATGCAGTATTGCAGGGGTTTGAGGGTTTGGGTCAGTCTTCTGGGGGAGGAGGCCTGCTGTGCTGGGACTGAGGCAAATGTGACTGGGAAGGGCAGTTCTTCTGGAGCATGGAATGCAGGGACAGGGGAGAGGGGACTTGGTGTAAGCAAGTTAGGTAGCAGCTGTTGGTGCTGTGCTGGTTCCTGCAAGTTGCCCTGTGCTTATGCTGAGTGGTAGGGAGGCAAATGGCATCTGCCAGTTCCTTTGTTCCTAGAGGGGTCTCTCTGAGATTGCTGCCCCTCTAGGACATGCTCAGAAATGAACAACTAACCTCCCCACTGTGTGCCCTAGGCACTCTTCAGATTGCTGTCCCCACTGTACGTTCATGGGCTGTTTGCCCTGCCTTTTCTCCAAGTATACCCCCAGTGTCTTCAGAGCTCTCCCACAGGCAAGCATGCTGACCTTTAAAGCCAGGCTTTAAGCCTCACTTGGTTGCAAGAACTCTCAAAACTCCAGCCCTTTCTCTTTCCAGACCAGTTGCTATGGGAATCATTCTCCCTGTGCACTCTCCTGTGTGTTAGTCTGTCTCTCAGCCTTCTTCACAAACTCAGATCCTCCCCAGTGCAGCAGCCATAGTCCGTTTCTCTCCGAAGCTGTGTTTCCTGCACTTCCTGCCTCCTTCAGTGTGGCCTCTTCTCTTCCTGTGGAATTTGTTCTGCCCGTCTTCAGGTCAATTTTTGGGGTATTTAGGATGATTTGATAGTTGTCTAGTTGTATTTGTGGGACAAAGCAAGCCTAGGGTCCTTCTACTCTGCTGCCATCTTCCCTCCAAGGTCAAAGAAAGTTTTGTAATCCTTTACCTACAAATGTGATCTCAGTAAAAATAGCAAAATAATATTTGGAGGGACTCTTGACAAGTTGATACTAAAATTTATAAGAAGAAAATAAAAATTTGGGAAATCCTTAAAAAAAAAAGATAAAACATTAAAGCGAGTGGTATTTTATTTTACTTTTTTATTTTTTTTATTTTTTTTTTTTAAAGATTTTATTTATTTATTTGAGAGAGAGAATGAGAGAGAGAGAGAGCGCATGAGAGGGGGGAGGGTCAGAGGGAGAAGCAGACTCCCTGCCGAGCAGGGAGCCCGATGCGGGACTCGATCCCGGGACTCCAGGATCATGACCTGAGCCGAAGGCAGTCGCTTAACCAACTGAGCCACCCAGGCACCCCAGGCGAGTGGCATTTTAAAGGTATATATCCAGTTAATGGTGAAGGAAAAATGGATAGCCATGTAGGGAAAAAACAAGAATTAAAATACTGATCCAAGTGAATCAAAGACTGAAAAATACAGAATGAAAGTACAGCTCAGGCATTCTAGCTTTTCAGAGCTCTCACTGCCCTGCATCCTGCAGTCACTCAAGCATCCCACTCTTCACCTTCACACTGCCAAAATATCCAAGAGGAAGCTTAGTTTAGCTGAAAGGGCAGTTATGGAAGAGCCCAAGAGGAAATCAGCAAGGTGGTCAACTAAAACCTTTTTCTACACAAGTTGAAACCAAGCTATGAAAAGTGGCAATAAAGGATCAATCTTTAGGGGGAAAAAAGCAAACAAAAGGGAAAGGGGGAGCAAAAGGTAAACAGACTGAAGTGACTACTGACCAGGAAACTAAAAACATCTTCAGAAAACAGAAACTAAGGCTAAATGTTATTAAATTGATATCACTTATCAAGTCAGTGATCCCTGTATTACACTTCTTGTACAATCTGGGAGAATTTTTTTTTAAAGATTTTGTTTATTTATTAGAGACTATAGTTAACAATACTATATTGTATATCTGAAAGATGCTAAGAGAGTAGATATTAAATGTTCTCACCACCACCATCACCAAAAAAAAAAAGGTAACTATGTGGGGTGATGGATGTGCTAACTAACTGTATTGTGGTAATCATTTCATGATATACACATATATCATCAAAATATCACATGTAATCTTAAATTTACACAATGTTATATGTCAATTATAGCTCAATAAAGCTGGGGGAATAAAAGGAAAAAAACAAAACACATGTTTTTTAGAGCTTTAAAAAAAGTCACATATACAAAACAGTGATAAAAAAAATTCTTCCAGGGTGCCTGGGTGGCTCAGTTGGTTGGGCGACTGCCTTCAGCTCAGGTCATGATCCTGGAGTCCCAGGATCGAGTCCCGCATCAGGCTCCCTGCTCAGCGGGGAGTCTGCTTCTCCCTCTCCCGCTCCCCTCTCTCGTGCTCTTTCATCAGTGTTTTACACTGTTGGTGGGAATGCAAACTGGTGTAGCCACTCTGGAAAACAGTATGGAGGTTCCTCAAAAAGTTAAAAATAGAGCTACCCAACAATCCAGCAATTGTAGTACTAAGTATTTACCCAAAGGATGCAAAGATACTGACTCAAAGGGACACATACACCCTGATGTTTATAGCAGCATTATCTACGATAGCCAAATTATGGAAACAGCCCTAATGTTCATTGACTGAGAGATGGATAAAGAGCATGTGGTGTGTCATACACACACACAATGGAATATCACTCAGCCATCAAAAAGAATGCAGTCTTACCATTTGCAATACATGGATGGAGCTAGAGAGTATTATGCTAAGTGAAATTAGTCAGAGAAAGACAAATACCATATGATTTCACTCATATGTGGATTTTAAGAAACAAATGAGTATTGGGGGGGAAAAGAGAGGCAAACCAAGAAACAGACTCTTACTATAGAGAACAAAAGTGATACTTACTGTAGAGGAGGTGGGGGAGAGGGGGAACGGCATAGGTGATGGGTATTAAGGAGGGCACTTGTTGTAATGAGCACCAGGTGTTACATGTAAGTGATGAATTACTAAATTCTACATCTGAAACTATATTACCTTGTATGTTAATTGGGATATAAATAAAGACTTGGGGAAAAAATAAAAAATTAAAAAAAAAAATTGAAAATAGTTAACCCTCCATAATGTCTTAAACTGCTCCCTGATCTATGAGAATTGTGTGTTATCCGTGACATCTTTGGTAGTGGTAGTCCAGCTTTTCCTAGTGACTTGGATTGGAAATCTGAGTATTATGTATGATATTGAAACCTGGATTAGTCAGACTTCAGATTTGCACTTAACCAACATTTGCGATAATTATAGTTGATATCTTGATTTTAGGAATAATTTATCTCTGAAGTTTAAGCTGGAAAATCACTGAATTAAGTTCTCAGAAAAGGACTACAATTTGACTTTATATTTGGTATTTGCCTGAAGAATTGGGTATAAATTGTTCATAAAGTGTGTGATAAATCCAAACCAATAAAATCCCTATTATGATAGAAAAATATACTGTAATCTTGGAGTAGAGAAGATTTTTCTATTATAGAAAACCATTAAAAGAAAAGTTGGTAGGTTCATCAGCATAGATATAAAGTATTATTGTATGATAGAAATGACCGTAAGCAAGGCAAAAGGGAAATGACACATTAAGAAAATATCTACAATTCATATCACAAGGTCTAATTTTCCCTAAATTAATAAGGAGAAGCTCATATAAATAAATAGGGAAAGACCTCCCACCTAGTGAAAAATGAACGAAGGATTCACCAACCACTGACTGCTCAACGTGTTAACTGCTGGCTCTTCAGAGAGTCCATGAGGTCAAATATATTTTTATTATAATGCCAAGAAAATATTTGCCTTTTTCACCCTATTGACTTTTGCATAGATGGTAGAAAACCAATTACAGGTAAAACTACTAAAAAACAATATGCAAGTGAACATTGCTCTGAAAAAAAAAAATTACATTTAAAAAAAAAAAGTCATGCCGATTATGGGAAAGTTTGAAAGTACAGAAAAGTGTAGAGAATAAAGGATATTATTCTACTCAAACTAGTGTTAATAATTTGGTATGTTTGCAGATTTAAAAAAAACCCCTACAGTATACAAATTTATGTCCAATTTTGAACACAATATTAGCAGTTTTCCATTTCCATGTTTCTAAAAGCTCTGTGTAATCAACTTTAAAAAGTACTTTCTTTGACTTTGTAAGAGAACTGAGTTGTAGGGGTTTCACCTTTTCCTTCATCTTTGTTTAATGCTGATTAGAACTTAGGCCTGAATAGCCTGTTTGATTTTCTTCGGCTCTCTTAAATAATTCCTAGCTAACCCATGGTGAACTACTTAGTTGGCTAGATGATGATATGAACGCTGAACAAAGGCAACTCTTCTCTTGAATACTAAGTGTGTAGTAGGAATAAGTTCAGATTTTTCCAGCTCCCTGAGGCTTTTATATTACATTATGTTTTAGTCATTTATTTGGCTTCATTAAAATAGTCAAAATCAAGATGTCCTGAAATTTATAATGTGATTGTGACCAGTCATAATGGGCACTGTGTTGATAATAACTCCAGATCCTGTTCTCTTCCTCAGTTCCACAGTGCCATCTTCTTCTGAGTCATCCTTTCTTAAATTTGCAGACTGATCTTCTATTTTGAGGGCCTTTTTCTTAATATATCCTTTACTTTTTGAACTCAGAACTGAAAGTAGAATAGCAATCTTGTAATCCTCTTGATTTTCATCCTGCTCTGTGTTCTAGAATGCATGAATTTGGAAGAGTTAGTCTGAATGCCCTTAAGAGCTGCCCTCCACTTTCACCTCACCATGTGGGCTAGATCAGCAGTTTCTGTTTCTGAGACAGCATATCTTCCTTCTTTCTTCCCAAAACCAACTCAGAAATCTGTCAGTTTATTTTCCCATGCTATTCAAAAGATATTGGTATATTTGCGTAAATAGCAAACTTTGAAAAGAACCTCTTAAAATATCTTTTTTATTGTGAAATACAACACATAGAAAAAGCACAGAAGCATACATACATATCTTAATGCATTATAAAGGGACTATCTAAATACCACATTTAGGTCAAGAAATAGAACATTGCCAGCACCCCCAGAGGTTCTCCTCTTTCTCTTTCCGAACACAGTCCCTTCTCTCTCTCCCAAAGTAAGCAATAACCGGAGTTTTATGTTAATCACTTACTCTCTTTTATTTGTTGTATGTATGTATCTCTGAACACTATAGTTTTGTTTTGCCTGTTTTGGGGCTTTATAAAAATGGAATCATGTAACATGTATTGTTTTATATCTGACTAAAATAAGTATGTGTGTAAGACTTATCCATATTGTTGTGGTTAGTTGTAGCTCATTGTTGTTAACTGTATAGTATCCCGGTATATATGTATACCACAATTTATCCATTCTAGTGTTGAAGGACTTTTGGCTTATGTTTTGGGGAATTATGAATAATGCTGCTATGAACATTCTGATACATGTATTTTTGATAGAGACATGCACATATTTTTGTTGACGATACATAGGAGTGGAATTACTGGGTCACAGGTATATGTTTCGTCAACATTAGTTACATAATAGTAAACTTTTTTCCAACATGGTTGTACTATACTAGCAGTGTATGAGGGAGGGTTCCCGGTTGTTCTACTCCACTACATATATTGCCAGATTCCTTCATTTTAGCCATTTTAATGGTTGTGTCAGAGTGGTTTAATTTGCATTTTTATGCTGTGACACTAATGTGCTTAAGCACCTTTTCATAAGTATACTGGCCATTTGGCTGTCCTCTTTTGTGAAGGACCTGTTCCCATCCCTTGCCCATTTTTCTATTTGGGTTGTCTGTCTGTCTTTGATTTGTAGGAGTTCTTTATGAATCTGGTTACTTCTGTTTCAGATTTTTTCTTCCATTCTTAAAAGTATCTTTTTTTTATGTTCAGTTAGCCACTATATAATATATCATTAGTTTTTGATGTAGTGTTCAGTGATTCATTAGTTAGGTATAACACCCGGTGCTCATCACAACCTGTGTCCTCCTCAATACCCATCACCCTGTTTTAAAGGTATCTTTTGATTAACAGAGGTTCTAAATTTTAATGTAGTCTAATTTATCAATCTTTACTTGTAGGGTCATGTGTAAAAATTTTTTTTACTACCTGAGGTCATAAAGATCATCTTTATTATCTTTTAAAAAGCTTTAGTGTTTTGCCTTTGATATTTAGGTATCCAGTCCACGTGGAGACAGTTTTTGTATGTGATAAAATGAAGGCAGTGATCTTTATCTTTCCACATGGATATCCAGTTTTTTCAGCACCATTTATTTAAAAAATATTTTGGGGGCTCCTGGGTGGCTCAGTCAGTTAAGCGTCCGACTCTTGATTTCAGTTCAGGTCATGATCTCAGGGTCATCAGATCTAGCCCCACATTGGGCTCCGCTCCTGGCCAGGAACCTGCTTAAGATTCTCTCTCTCCCACTGTCACCCCACCCCCATTGCTTGCTGTCTTGCTCTAAAAAAAAAAATTAAATAAAAAATTAAAAAATAAAAAACATTCTTTCCATACAGCCATGAAGTTCCCCTTTTATTATAAATCAAGAGTCTATATGTGCATGGATCTGTTTCTGTGCTCTCTGTTTTGACCTTGTACCAACACCAGTGTTTTTAATTACTATAGCTTTCTAAAAATATCTGCTGGAACAAGTCATCCTACCTTCTTCTTCAATAGTGTTTTGATTATTCTTGGCTCTTTATGAATCAGCTTCACAAAAATTCTCTTGGGATTTTTACTGAGATTCCATTGAATTAGTAGATTGCTTTAGGGAGAATTGAGATTTTTTTTTTTACAATATTGTTTCCATCCATGAACATGATTTCTCTCTCCATATAGACCAGTTCCTCTCAAAAATTTTTTAAAGTTTGGTATATAGTGATCTTACACATCTTTAGTTTGAATTATTACTAGGATTTTAATATTTTAATACAATTATAAATGTTATTTAAAATTTTTATATCTGTTTCTCATTAAATACAATTGATTATGGTATTTTTCACCTTGTATCTGGTGACCTTTCTCAACTCACTTGTTCTAATAATTCTCTGGTTTTCTTTGGATTTTCTACCTCTACAGTCATATTGTTCATGAATAATGATAGCTTCATTTGGTCTTTTACAGTCTTTATGCCTTTTATTTCTTTCTCTTACATCAGCTAGAACCTCAAGTACCATGTAGAAAGGAAGTGCTGATAGGGATCATTCTTGGCATGTTCCCAATATCAGTGGGAAAGCTTTCAGTCTTCTATCACAAAGTATGATGTTTGCTACAGAATTTTTGTAGATGCTTTTTAAGTATGTTCCCTTTTATTTGTGGTTTTCTGAGTTGTTACTATGATTTTATGTTGAATTTTATGAATTGTTGTTACTATATGTATTTTGGTGTTCATGAGACTATTTTATTGGGGCGCCTGGGTGGCTCAGTCAGTTAAGCATCTGACTTTGGCTCAGGTCTTGATCTTGGGGTCCTGGGATCGAGCCCCGCATCAGGCTCCCTGCTCAGTGGGGAGTCTGCTTCTCCCTCTCCCTTGGCCTGTCTCCCCAACTTGTGCACTCTCTCTCTCTGAAACAAATAAATAAAATCTTTAAAAAAGTGAGACTATTTTATTGACACACACAGTGAATTTCTAATGTTAAACCATCATTTACATATTACTGCAATAAATCAACTTAGTCTTGTAATATCCTTCTTATATATTGCTTGATTAGGTTTATAGTATGTTTTTAGGATTTTTGCACCTGTGGTAATGAGTAAAATTATCCTATAATAGTCCTTTTAATACCCTTGTTAATGTTTTGATATCAAGGTAATGCTGGCCTCTGAAAATGAGTTGGGAAAGAATTCTTTTTTTAAAAACTTCTGTGGAAGAATTTGTCTTCTTGTTTGCTAGTAAAATCATCTGACCCATAGTTTTCTTTCTGGAAAAGTTTTAAATTATAGATTCAATTTATAAGATTTTTCACATTTTTAAATTTCTTCTTTGACAGTATTAATTACTTGGATTTTTGTAGAAATTTCTCCACTTTATATAAACTTTCAGATTTACTGACATAAAGTTGTTCATAGTAGCCTCTTAACTTTTTCATATCTACAAGATTTATAGTAGTATCCTTTTTTTCATTCCTGCCTTTGGTTATCTGTGAATTCTTATTTTTTCTTCAGTCTTACCAGGGTTTTAAACTTTTTATCAGTCTTCAAAAAGTTACACACTAGCTTTGATCCTCTTTTTTCTAATGTTCATTTACTCTTTGTTTCCTTTTTTCTCCTTTGGTTTGCTTTGTTGTTCTTTACCTAGTTTCCTGAAATTGATGCTTATCTCTTTAATTTTTAACCTTTCTTCTTTTCTAATGTATGCATGTAAGGCTATAACTTTAAGGTAGGCAGTGTTAAAGTATATCTCACATATTTTGATACTGTTCAAAATAATTTCTAATTTCCATTGTGATTTCTTCTTTGTCCATGGATATTTTAAAGTCTCTTTCTTAATTTCTGAATTTATAGGGATTTTTAGTTTTCTCTTTGTGATGACACTATCAGGAAACTTATTTTAAATTACTTTAAAGGTCAGATGAATATTTTTAACCCCTTGGAAATATATTTTCTTGCTGTATGTGCTTGAAAATAAAGAATATTCTGAAGTTGTTAGATACTGAATTCTTCATATGTCTGTAATATCACTTATGTTTATCAAGTTGTTCCATTCTGTAGCTTTACTGGTTTGTGTGTACACATTTGTTTTTTTCTGGGCTAGTTATAGCTTTGTCTGTTTCTTTGAGTATTCTGTCAGTATGTTACTTTAAGTTTTCAGAAGGCGTTTCTTGGGCACTTCCAAGTTTGGAAATCTTCTATCTTCTTCATAATTTGAGCTTTTGCAAATATCCCTCTTCATCACGGGTAACACTTCTTACCTTAAAGTTTACTTTGTCTAGAATTTATATAGCTACACCAGGTTTCTTTTGATTAGACATGCTATGTCTTTTATTCCCATCTTTTTACTTTCAGCTTTCTGAATTCTTTTTTTTTTAAGATTTTATTTACTTGTTTGACAGAGAGCGACATAGCGAGAGAGGGAACACAAGTAGGGGGAGTGGGAGAGGGAGGAGCAGGCCTCCTGCTGAGCCCGGAGCCTGATGTGGGACTCGATCCCAGGATCCTGGGATCACGACCTGAGCCAAAGGCAGACACTTAACAACTGAGCCACCCAGGCACCCAGCTTTCTGAATTCTTTTGTTTTATATGTGTCCCTTATAAACTTCATATACTTGGGTTTTCTTTACTGAGACAGTCTGACATTCTTCAGATTTTAACTAGAGCATTTAATCTATTTACATTTAATGTAATCTTTGATATATTGGGATTTAAATCTATTTTATTTTGAGCTTTTTATTATTCCTACCTGATGCATGTTCCTTTTCTTTACTGCCTTTTTTGGGTTTGTTGTTTTGTTTTGCCTTTTTCTTTTGGTTACTTTTTATTCCATTTTTTCTTTTGTTAGTTTCAAGTTTTACATTTTTTCCCTCTTTTTTTTAATAGTTAACCTAAAGATTACAACATAAATCTATGACTATCAAAATCTATTAATTTGTGCTTTTATCTTAGATGATGTAAGGACTTTCACATGCTTCAGCTATTATATTATTATATATGGTATAGTTGCTGTTGTTATTTTTAATTATCTGTATACTTTAAGTCCAGCACATTATTCTTATGTTTTATGTAATCAGTATTCATTCAAAATTACTCACATATTTTCTGTTATCCTTGCTCTTCATTTATCACCCTGACTTCTCTTCATTTTTTATATGTCCTTTAGTGCAGTTGTATTGGTGACACATTCTGTCTTTGTCTAAAAATGTCTTTATTTCAACTTCATTCTTGAAAGTGGTTTTGCTGTGTGTAGATTTCTAGATTGGTAGTTTCTTTCCTTTCATTACTGTAGAAATACCGTCTGTTGTGTTTTGCTTTCCATTATTTCTGTTGAAAAGTAACCTTTGAACCTAATAGTTTCTTTTTGTTAAACATGTATATATAGTTTTCCATTTCATAACTCAGTTAAAATTTGTTTTGAGTATAGTTAACACACAATGTTACATTAGTTTCAGGTGTTCAACAAATATATGTTATGCCTGTGCTTACCACAGGTGTATGCAGTGCTATTACAGGTAGTTACAGTACGACTGACTAGATTCCTGTGCTGTACCTTCCATCCCCATGACTTATACATTCCATAACTGGAAGCCTGAATCTCCTACTTCCCTTAACTCATCTCTCTGCCCCCTTCCCTCTGGCAGCCATCAGTTTGTTCTCTACATTTATAGATCTGATTCTGCTTTTCGTTTATTCATTTGCTTTGTTTTTTAGATTCCACATATAAGTGAAATCGTGAGTTTGTCTTTATCTGATTTTTTCCCTCTGGTTCCATCCATGTTGTCACGAATGGCAAGAGCTCATCTTTTTTTATGACTGAATAATATTCCATTACTTCTTTATCCATTTATCAATCAATGGACACTTGGGCTGCTTACATAATTTGGCTATTTTAAGTTAATGCTGCAGTAAATATGGGGGTGCATATATCTTTTCAAATTAGTGTTTTCATTTTCTTTGAGTGAATATCCAGTAATGGAATTATTGGATCATATGGTTGTCCTACTTTTAAGTTCTTGAGGAACCTCCATACTGTTTTCCAAAGTGGCTGTACCAATTTACATTCCCACCATTGGTGTAAGAATGTTCCTTTTTCTCTATAACCTTGCCAATATTTGTTATTTCTTGTCTTTTTGATTCTAGCCGTTCTTACAGATGTAAGATGATATCTCATTGTGGTTTTGATTTGCATTTCCCTGATGATGAGTGATGTTGAGCATCTTTTCACATGTCTGTAGGCCATCTGTATGTCTTCTTTGGAAAAATGTCCATTCAGGTCCTCCGCCCATTTTTAAATTGGATTATCTGTAGTTTTTTTGGTTTGGAGTTGTGTAAGTTCCTTATATACTTTGGATATTAACCCCTTATTAGATATATGATTTGAAAATATCTTCTCACATTCAATAGGTTGCCTTTTTGTTGCTGGCTTCCTTCACTGTGCAAAGGCTTTTTATTTTGATATAGTTCTAGTATTTATTTTTGCTTTTGTTTCCCTTACCTTAGGAGACATATCTAGAAAAATGTTACTGTGGCCAATGTCAGAGAAATTATTGCCTATGTTCTCTTCTAGGAGTTTTATGATTTCAGGTCTCACATTTAGGTCTTTAATCCATTTTGAGTTTATTTTTGTGTCTGGTGTGAGAAAGTGGTCCAGTTCATTCTTTTGCATGTAACTGTCCAGTTATCCCAGCACTGTTTGTTGAAGAGACAGTCTTTTCCCTGTTGTATATTTTTGCTTCCTTTGTTGTAAATTAATTGACCATTTGAGCAAGGGTCTGTTTCTGGACTCTGTTATGTTCCATTAATCTATGTGTCTGTTTTTGTGCAAGTACCATACTGTTTCTATTACCACAGCTTTGTAGTATCTTGAAATCTGGAATTGGCTAATCAGGGTCTTTTATGATTCCCTAGAAATTTTAGTATTTGTTTTAGTTCTGTGAAAAGTGCTATTGCTATTTTGAGATATTGCATTGAATCTGTAGATTACTTTGGGTGGTATGGACATTTAGCAGTATTAATTCTTCCAATCCATGAGCATGGAATATATTTTCCACTTGTTTGTGTCATCTTCAGTTTCTTTCATCACTGTTATGTAGTTTTTAGGGTAAAGGTCTTTCACCTCTTTGATTGTTTATTCCCAGGGATTTTATTCTTTTAGGTGCTATTGAAAATGGAATTGTTGGGGCGCCTGGGTGGCTCAGTTGGTTAAGCCACTGCCTTCGGCTCAGGTCACGATCCTGGAGTCCCGGAATTGAGCCCCGCATCCGGCTCCCTGCTCGGCGGGAAGTCTGCTTCTCCCTCTGACCCTCCTCCCTCTCATGCTCTCTGTCTCTCATTCTCTCTCTCAAATAAATAAATAAAATTAAAAAAAAAAAAAAAGAAAATGGAATTGTTTTCTTAATTTCTCTTTCTGCTACTTCATTATTAGTATATAGAAATTTAACTGATTTCTGAATATTAACTTTGTGTCCTTGTTGCAGGTATACTTTTTTTCTGACTCTTGATTTCGGCTCAGGTCATGATCTCAGGGTTGTGAGATCGAGCCCTATATCAGGCTCCGTGCTCATCACGGAGTCTGCTTGTCCCTCTCCCTCTGTTCCTCCCCACCCTGCTCACGCTCTCACGCTTTCTGTCATAAATAAATCTTAAGATTATCTCTTGTCTTTAATTTTTAGCAATTGTGTCTATGTATGGACTTCTTATTTATCTTCTTTAACATTTGAAGGCTTTCTTCAGTCAGTAGGTTGATATATTTAATTGGTTTTGAAAAATGCTCTGTCATTACCTCCTCAGTATTCTACAGGATCTCTCGCCTCTTCTGATATTCTTTTTACATATGGTAGATCTTTTTATTGTGTTCTAACTTTTTACCTTCTTTTCTGAATTTTTTCAGGAAAAATTTTGTTTTCTCTGCTTGATTCTTTGTATTTTCTTCTGACTTAACTTCCAGTCTGCTATTTCAGATCTTTCTATCTCCTTCAGCATGAGTATTTTAAGTCTGTCTGATAGCCACAATATCTGGAGTCATTGAGGGTTTCTGGGTTTTGTTGTGTTCACCAGTTTTCATTTACATTGTCTTGTCTCCTTTTGTGCTTGGTTACCTTTGATTATGTGTCATACATAGTATTTGAAAAACTATTTCTAAAAATATTTTGAGGCCTGAGAGGATATGATTTTCCTCCAAGGCATGTTTTCATTTTTTTCTGTCAAGTTCTAGGGCACTAGCAATCTGGAGTTACTTTAATCCAGTTTTAGGAATTACAGTTTTCTGGACCATTCAAATGACTCGAAGCTAGGCTACAGTGTCCACAAGGACTTTTGTTTCAGTTTACTCTTATGTTTAGGATGCAAACCTTGGGGATCCCTGTGTCAGGCATGAAGATCTTACCAGCAGTCCATACCCTTGTGTGTTTTATTTCTACCCCAGGGATTGGCAAACTTTTTCTACAAAGGACCAGAGAGCAAATATTTTAGGCTTTGTGGACCATACAGTCCTTGATGCAACAATCAGTGCTGCCATTGTTCTTTGGAAGAGCCTAGACAATGTGTGAATTAATGAGCATGAATGTATTTCAGTAAAGATTTATTTACAAAATCAGGCGTAAGGCCAGATTTGGCCCAGGGCCATAGTTTGCTAACCCCTGCTGTAGTCTGTCAGAAGCTCTCCTCAGATTCCCAGCCACCTCTTCTTAAATTTAGGTTAGCCCTGAATGCTCAACTAGCCTCTCTCTGGTTTGCTTTGTTAACTAGCTCTCTGGTGCCTTCAGGAATATTTTATGTTTGGTCCAGTTGCTCTCAGCAGGAGGTATAATCTGAAATACCTAGTCTGGTATTATCAGAAGCTAAAGTCACATACAAGGTAACCAAATTAAAAGCAATGACATTTTTTCCCCTCTGATCTCAAGAAGGAAATTCCTTAAGGTGATCTCAGAATCTCTCTCACTAGCATCCTGTGATACATAAATGACTTTTTTTTTTTTAATGAAACTGACTTTTCAGGACCTGTTTCTGTAGTCTTCCTAGAGAGACTGTGCATTCCAAGGTTAAAGTTACAGAGCAGTGTTGTCCATCAGAACTTTGTAGGATGATGGAAATGTTCTATATCTTGCACTGTTCAGTATGGTAGCCACTAGCCACCTGTGGCTATTGAGCACTTGAAATGTGACTAATATGAATACAGAACTAAAATTTTACTTTTATTTAATTTTAACTAATTTAAATTTAAATAGCCATGTGTGGATACTTAATTTGGAGTGGACAAAGCTTAGATTAAATGAAGAATCTCCTCTCAGTGCATAATGTGTTCCTACAGTCCCACCCACCAAAGTGTCCGTTTTCTAGTGCTCTTGCAAGAAATAGTTAATCTAAATGTGTTTGATGGACAGTATCTTTTAAATATCTGAGGCCTTGCCGAAAGTTTCCATTTATTCCTACCATTCACCTGGTGTGATGGAAGTACACTTGCTATCCTAAATGGGCCACATACAACTAACGCAGTCACTCACTTTACTTGCTAACACGTATTTTTCTTTTCAGGGAAAGGGGCGACTTCGTCGAGGAAACTATCCAAGTCCATCCTCTCCTGTTGTAGTTCGGTTGCCCTCCATGTCTGACGTCCCAGAAGAGACTTTGACTAGTGAAGCAGCTGTGGAGACTGACATCACGGAACAACAACAAGCAGCTATGCAGCAAGAGGAGAGAGTACTGACTGAGCAGATTGAGAACCTACAGAAAGAGAAGTGAGTTTCTAGGAGGAAAGGGAGCGACTATTTATTACCTGCTTTCATTTTCTTCATTCTCTGCTCTCTTGATTTTTCCTTATTTATTAAATATCCCCTATGTGTCAAGCACTGTATCAGGTAATACAGGGGATGCAAAGATGACAAAGACATGTTGCCTGGACTCGGGTAAGAGCGTGAAGAGTTGTCACCTTAGTGAAGGAAGCTCCATGAGGAGGGAGACCTGAAGCTTCTTCAGTGACAGTGCTGGAGAAGGCTGACTGGGATAAGGTGTGTCAGTCTTAGCCAGGATTCCTAACAGGTCCGAGATCAGTTTCAATGAACAGATTGGTCTTTAAAATGAAGAGTAAGGATTCCTAGGCTAAGACAGAGTCCCTTTCAAGAATGGGTATTATTCAGAACTCCCTGAAGTGGGACACCTGGGTAACTCAGTCGGTTAAGCATCTGCCTTTCAGCTCAGGTCATGATCCCAGGGTCCTGGGATCGAGTCCTGCATCGGGCTGCTTGCTGGGCAGGGAGCCTGCTTCTCCCTCTGCCTACTGCCCTCCCTGCTTGTGCTTGCTCTCTCTCTCTCTCTCTCTGACAAATAAACAAATAAAATCTTTAAAAAAAAAAAAAAAAAGAACTCCCTAAAGAAGGCTATTATGTGAGGATCAATATAGCCATGGGGCCACCAACTGGATGGTCAGGGTAAGGCAGGAACTCTAGTGGATGCTGGGATACTAGGTAGAAAAATTGGTTGCAATTTAGGAGAGAAGACAGTCAGCTCTGTGCCCTCTACCATCACTGGAGCAAGGGTAGGTAACAATAACACTATATCTTGGGGATAATACGGACATGCTGTGGTTCTTTCTGAGGGTACTGTGCACCGGTTCTTATTGACAATAAAGACTCTTTAAAGTTTTAAGGGGATTTTTGTTTCTGAGTTCCAGGATCCCAGGTCTGAGAGCTTGATGCATTAGGGGACATACGAGTCTGTTAAAGTAACTTTTTGCCTGTCAGGGTTGATTCTAGAATTTTGGTAAGCTAAAAAAGCAGCTGAGGCTCAGCTGTGCAGAACATGATAAGGCAGAAGTGGTGCACATTGACCAGGGGCTAGCTATCTGATTTGAAAAGAGGACCTCACTCAGCTTTGATGAAAATGGTATTGGAGGTATAGAAGGGTGAATAGTTTGAGCTAGGCAGAGTGGAAGCAAAGCCGAGAAGGCTCTGAAAGAGATTTGGTAAGGAGGTTGTGGACAGTTTGGGACTCAGAGCTGGTATATTTCCAGGTAGTGACAAACTCTAAGATCTGCGCATTGGAGAAAGTTGCCCATATAACATGAAGGAAAGGTTGTTAGAAGTAGCAGACACAAGGACACTTCGGTGTGAGAATACTGAAGTGAGCTTTTACAAAGATGTTTATTGACAGATCAGGGTGACATCAGGTAGTAGCGAGAAAGCAAGATTAGGAACCAAGTACCAAAACTTGAGGGAACAAGGAGGCACAACTGAGAGGTAGGTGGGTGCCTGATGAAGAGGAGTAGAGAATGTTGTGAGTGGAGGTGGCATAAGAGGCAAAGGACAAAAAGATCAGTGACGTTTTACTTCATCAGAGGTCTCTCTGTGGTTAAGGTAAAGGATATCATCTGTAGCCAGTTAATGCCAGTTCATGGAAGATAGTTAAAGAGCTGGAAGGAATCTTAGAGATTATCTCATGTCATCTCTTTGTTTTGTGGATGAGGAAGCTGAGGTCCACGGAGAGGAAAGTACTTTCCCAATGCATTATGTATGAGTTTAGAGTGAGTTTAGAACCCTGATCCCCTGGTTATCAGCCCAGAGTTCATTTTACCAAAATACCTTACAGCTGCAGCATCTTTTCCCACCTCGCTCTTTGCTCTCTTAGAGGTCCCAGGCTTTGTGTTTGTAGCCTTCATCATTACTGTGGCTTACCAGTCTTCATGACCACCTTGGATGGGAACAGTAGGAAATGTGACTGTTTTGCTACTTAAATTTCTTTCATCATAGGTCTTTTTTTCCTGTTGTCTTCCTTCCTCTTCTTATCAAACGCTAGTGGATTTCTTGATTATATCTTACAGGGAGGAGCTAACATTTGAGATGCTTGTACTGGAACCCCGTGCTTCTGATGATGAAACGCTTGAGTCTGAGGCCTCCATTGGGACTGCTGATAGCTCAGAAAATTTGAATATTGAGTCTGAAGGTGCCATCTCTGAGAAATCAGGTAAATGAACATATTAGATCAAAGACTCCAGATTTGTTTTGCAAGGGACGATTAAGGATTCCCAAGCTAAGACAAAATCCCTTTCAAGAATGCCTGACCTTATGTGAGAAGGTGACAAAGTCCTAAGGAGTTCAAATATACTGATCTTTGTGAAGCTTCCATTATGTATTGTTCATCAAACCAAACATTTAATGTAATGGAGTTTTTTTGGTCAATTTAATGTTTTCTCCTCTGTTTACCACAGAGAAAACCCAATAATCACAACACATGTTGTCTTACTGACCCATGATCCATGTTCTAAGGGTGGTTAGTAGGAGTTGTGCCCTGCTGGGAGATGGGCTCATACCAAAGGAGATATTTAACTACCTGGCATGTCTCAGGGAGACTTAGAATTACTACATATCCTGGCAGTATTTTAAATGATAGTGACAGTTGTAGACCTCTCCTAATGGGTAGTCGAACTCCAGACTTCTTGGGGTTGATTCTTAAATGATATGTGTAGAAATGGATAACTTCTCAGGTTATGACTGTGGACAAAGTAGGTCAGCCTGGACCCTTCAGACCTCAGCCCACCCATCACACGGGAATGGTGAAACCTATTCTTTTGGGATGATTTGCTTTAGAGGAAATTGTCACTTAGAGCTTTGATCTCTCCTTTTGCTTTAGAGAGAAGCTTAGCCCTGAGCTCCCTGAAGGCGGCTGGCAAACCTGAACCTTCAAGCAAGCTACGAAAGCAGCTAAAAAAGCAGCAAGACTCTTTGGATTCGGTGGACTCTTCAGCCTCTCCTTTATGTTCGTCTAACACTGCATCTTCTCATGGGACCAGAAAACGATTTCAGATTTATTCTAAATCTCCATTCTACCGAGCTGCCTCAGCTGGGGAGGCCGTGGGAATGGAAGGGCCATTGGGCCAGACCAAATCCCTGGAAGACAGGCCTCAGTTCATCAGCAGAGGAACCTTCAACCCTGAAAAGGGCAAACAAAAATTAAAGAATGTGAAAAACTCACCTCAGAAAACCAAAGAGACCCCAGAGGGGACAGTTGTGTCTGGCCGCAGGAAAACTGCAGACCCAGACTCCAGCTCCACCCAACAGCTAGCTCTCTTTGGAAACAATGAGTTTATGGTCTGAACTGGCAGCTGGGTACCCCTTCATGGCTACAGAGTGGTAAACACATCTCATCTTCAGGGCCTCTTCTCATCCCCTCGTCCACAGTAGTCCATCCTAACTGTGGTCCTGCCTCTTGCCCACGCATACACCCGAGGACTTGGGTGCTAATGTCCTGGGCCTCCGGCAGAAGCAGAAAGGCTTCTCTGAAGCCTGCTGGGGATGGTGCCGGCTGTGCCTTGGCTGCTGTGTTTGCCTGGACAGTTCACTACGTGGAGCCGCCTAGGGCCGGCGCATTTGGGTCAGGTTGGCGGTCTTCCTACTTGCCTCTCCTCCACCCTCTTTTCCTTCCCAGAGGTGGGTGTTGAACTGGCGGGGGGACATGGTAGGCCTGAGGGAACCACTGATTTTTGACATTTGAAGAAAACATATAAATCTTTCTTAACCGTGAAAGCAAAAGCCTTTGGGTTTATTTTGGGATAGTTAGGAGCTGGGGTAGAATATAATTTTTTTCCAAGGATTTATAAACAAAAAGCCTAAGCCCTCTATTTTAAGATCTTTGAGAAATACTCCATGTTATATCCTGGGGAAAGTAAAAAAGTAATTGTTTCCATGAAGCCATCAGAGCATGTCTCAGACATCTGGTTACATGATGAAGAAGAGAGTACGTGTTTTGTTTTTTGATGATGTTCAGTGTCATAATAATGCTGATTTCATTCCTGGTTAGTTCCTGCCAAATATATTGCATGGGCTGAAATTTCAGCTGCCCTGCTGTTCTCATACTTCCTGGTCCTAGGATTAGGTTCCTCTAATTTTCTTTTTAAGTCTCAGAGACATGGTGATCCCTAAACATGAGGGTCTCATCCTAATCCACCCAGGCTTTCCTCTTTGTATAGATTAAACTGAAGATCGCATATGAACCTGTTCATCTTCCACCACAAACTCAGACAAGTAATGTGACCATCTAATCACTTCTCCCAAAACATTGATACACAACACTGCATGAATAAGTGTTAACAGAAAGCTGCCAAAAAAATAAAAAGGTTTTTAATATAACCATCTAACTATTATCTTCTTTTCCTCAGACCATCAGTATTAAATAGATGAAAAAATAAATCAAGGACTACTTGAAGCTATTTTTGTTAATATTCTGGTTACTGAAGTTTACTGTAAATATATATGTATAGTATGCATATTTCTTTTTAACCTTATGCTTCCCTCCTCCTCGTGGAATTTCTTCCCACAGATTAGGGGCCATTGGATAGGGGTGAGAGCCACTGTCCCTGGGTTGAGGGAAAAATCAGACCATCTTTTTCACCACTGGGTGTCTCCATACACCTGAGCTATAATAGCATTTTAAGCTTCTTAGCATTTGTGGGATTAGAATCTGTTTTTGCTATTTATAATATATGGAAAATGAAACATGATACTCTTTCTTGAGATAAGTATGTGAAAATGTTTATTTTTAAAGTCACTAAATGCATCTTGTCTAACTACCACGTGCACTGTTCTGAAAAAGAGCCTTTACCATCTGTAACCCGAATTTTGGTTATTCTTTCTTTTCATACTTCTTCATTTGAAGTTGTAGAAATATTAAGACTTTTGTTAAGGCAGATTCTCTCCTGTTACACAACACTGAACCTCATGTCACTGCCTCGGTGGTTATTGTCAAGTCCCAGAGGTCAGGCTTAGAACATCATTCTGAGTGGCAGCTAAACGTAGCAGGAGTCTTACCTCTCCCTGGTTTGGTTTCAGAAATGAGCTAGGGAAGGGAATCTTAAATCTCCAGAATGATGATGGTTGAGTAAGTGTTAGATTTCATATCCCGCAAACATCTGCCACCTTGTTCATGCTGAGGAGTAACAAATGGAAAGCCTTTTAAAAATTGGAACTTTGGAGAATCTTCTAGAGGAAAACCCAACCCCTCAGCATGGTCGGGTCCAAGTGGGACTTCTGGGGCCCCGGGGCCCCAAGTGGGGCTGCGCAGGCTGTGTCAGTATTCCTGGGGGAGTAGTGTCCTGCTGGGTGGGCATTGACTACTACTCTCTGCTTGCTCCAGAACATTGGTTAAATACCGTATGAAAAAGAGATGACCCTTGTTGGATAATTTCCTTTGGCCCCGAGGAACAGCCTGGAGAACACATCTTGGCATATGTTCTCTCTTCTAAATTTTTTCAGATTTTCTTTGTTTGTTTGTTTGCAAAATAAGTTTTTGGCAGTTGAAAAAAAAAAAAACTCATATAGGTCACTTTATAGGAACTAGGCAATGGATGTTAAGAGACTTTATATTTCTCAGGGACCTGAAACCTGAATTTGGATAAAATTAAATAAAAAATACTTGTTTTTTGGTTGCTAGATTTGTGGATTTCTAGTCATTTAACCAACTGTCAGAACGGAGGGTGGCGGGTGGGGAGAGATCCACACAATCGTAAGAATAGAGAACAAGTGTGGGACCCTCCCTCTGAAGGAAAGAAAGCTTTTCTTCTCATAGGATAACAAGTACTGTTGGCCTGATAAAGAGATGAAGCCATAACTCTTAAAAACTGTCAGAACCAAGTGCTGTATCTTCTTCCATCCGGTCTTAACTGATCCTCTCCGTGGTTAAAGTTATGTTACCACGAAGTGATGCTGTATTATAATCACTTAGGACGAAAATGTTTAACCTTCTTATATGTCGCAGTTGTACCGCCCATTGCTTCTCCTTTGCTTTTCTTTGATCTCAGATGCCACAGACGCAATGGGCAGCCCCACATTTGGAGCCCATACTCCAAAATACAGAGGAATTCTGTTTATATCACACATTCCCAGCCCCAAACCAAGCCTGGATTTTCACTTCTCCACATTAAAGCCAACTATCCCTTATCATGGAAAATGTAATAGAAGCAGAGTAGTACAATTACAGTGTGTATCATTAAGTGAAGCAAATTTGTTTAACAGCAAGAATCAGGGAGGTGACATACTTAGTTTGTAATGCACTTCCTGCCATTTTAATTCCTTTGCCACTCTAGGCTTCTGGAAATACAAAGGGAGATACAGAGTTTCCAGTATGGGCCTTGAAGAGACAGAGGGACCCGAAGTCAGGGGTGGGATACCAGAGCCCCTACCTTCTCATGCTTTGGAAACCAGCTGCAGCTCTTACCCTGCTGCTGGGAGGTTGGTGGAGACTTCTGTGTTCCTTGACAGTAGGCTTGTTTTCACTGTCAAAGAGAAGAGAGGGGGTCCTAGAAGCATGCTGAAAAGAGGAGGGTCCAGCAAGGTTCTGCAGGTCCACTTCAGTGACTGTGGGCCATGGTTTTCCTTTTCTTTTGTTTTTTGTTGTTTTTTTTTTAACTATAACGAATGTGTACCTTTCACAAGCACTTTGGTAAACTAGAGAAGAAATTCTCAGGATGTGTTCAAAGCTAAGAGAGTTTTAATTTTAAAAAGAAATATAGTCCAGATGGCTTTCCTCATCCTCCTCTCCTCTTTTTTCTCCCTTGGTGGGGGAGCTAGGCATGGGGCATGCATCATTCTGTGTTGACAAATGCGTCATGCCTATCCATAATTTTGTGACAGTTCCCCAGCACTGTCCCCCAGTAGCACCATGCTAGCCTTGGTAGTGAAAGTCCTTGGTATCTGAGGGAGTCCTCAGTCTTTCTGTGCCCCTCACATACTTTTAACCACTTTTCTCTGGAACCACTCCCACATTTGATTTGGTGTTAAAAGGTAACAGCAAAATGATGATTGTGGAGATGGATCTATTGGGTCTTGTTGGTCTCTTGGTTAAAACTGTTCTTCAAAAAAGCCACACGAACGGGCCTATCACCTTGCTATTCATTTATAATTAATACCTATTTATCAGTCCTCTTAGGTCACATAAAAGTTGCACCTTTTGAACCAAGTAACTGTATTTACTAGGGGAAAGGTGTGGATTACAGATTAGTATTATATTATTTTAATGGATTTAAAGTAATTTATAAGTATGCTGAGTGTAAATTTTTAAAAGACTATGTATTGTAAAAGGACGTATCCTGTGAAATATATCATTTTACTGTTTAACAGAATAATTCTATAAAAAGAATGATTTATCTCACCCACGGAACTGATTACATTCCTGATGCAATCAACAGGCACTTTGTAATTTCCTTTTGGGTTTTTTGTTTTTTTTTTTTTTTGGATCGGGAGGAGCAAGACATCATCTGTATAAAGTGCAGTTTGTGTCACTCAGAATATGCACTGTATAGCTACACAAAAGCAGCTTGATGAACAAATCACTCCATGGCTCATTAAAGAACAAAGCTTCCAGAAGCAGCAATATGTGTGGTTTGTTTTCTGACCATCCTGGCTCCCACCCCAACTCACTCCAGTCCCACTCCAAGAAACAGCAATGATTTTTGTTTGTTAAGCTGATTTTTGTTTAAGGAAAGGACTGAGCCCCAAAGTAACAAAGTGCAGAAGCAGTAATTATTGGAACTCCGCTGAATTCAAGTGAAGGTGAGATTCGAGATCATCTTTTTCTGTAAGAGATGCTAGCTGCTAGCCGTTAAGACTTCCTTTAATCAGCCTAGAGCTAGGTGGACAGTGAAGACGGTAAGTCTACAGTTAGGATCCTCACCAAAAAGACTATGAAGAAGTAGCAACATCTGCTAGTAGAGGCCCAGGAATTCATGCCTAGGTTGTCATTTTTGTTCTGCCACTATGCTGTGTGACTTTGGGAAAGTCGTGAGCCCTTTCTGGGTGTCAGTTTTCCCATCTGGAGATGAGTTCTCTTCCTCAGGTCTACTTCTCTGTAACTCCTACGGACTCTCAGGTCTCAGTGTAAAAGGCAGTTTTACTGGAAATTTCCTCTTCTCCCTTGAGCTGGATTAGATGTCTCGTGTTCTCAACAGTGCCCAGTATTTGTGGCATCAAAAAGCTGTTTTGAGGGGGCCCTGGGTGACTTGGTTGAGCATTTGCCTCTGGCTCAGGTCATGATCCCAGGGTCCTGGGATGGAGCCCCATGGCCGGCTTTCAGGAGCTGCCTCCTTCCTCTCCCTCTGCCTGCCGCTCCCCCTGCTTGTTCTCTCTCTCTCTCTCTCTCTCTCTCTCAATAAATAACTGTTTGATGTAAGCTTCCCAAGGCAAGAAAAGTGCTTATCTTCCTGACTCTTAGATCCCCAGCACCTAATAAAAGGTGCCCTTGCTTAAATATTGGACGAGCAGGTTGAGTGAGATCAGGAGTTCCCAAATGCCAAACTAGGTCTAAGGTGAAATGGAAATTTATTCAGTTTTTAAAATCCTGAGATCATTTTCCCATTTCTTTTTGCATTGTTTACATTTTTGCATCAAATTTACATCAAAATGAAAAGGATAGTGAATGGTTTCTTAAAGTTTCTTTAATTGGCCAAGTAAAACCTAGAAACGCCATTTTGAAAATGTACCCCTGTGGTAACCAAATCTACAACAAACCTTCCCAATGCTTCTTGGCGTCTTTGGGTCTTTCTCTGCCTTTTCTACCATCAGATAGTCCCTTAGGGTGGAAGAGGAAAACCGTCTCACAAATCTGAAAACTGCAGTTGCAAAGAAAGGCCCAGATAGGTCCACAGAGACGGTCTCTGTGTGCTTCATAACCAAAGACATTTCTGGCGTTGAGGGCAAAAAAGCTTTCACAGTATCCCCTCTCCTAGCAACGGCCCTAAATGCAATGAAAGCTGTTATCCATTCGAATTTCAGTGGGGCCAATTTACAGCAAAATGTTGAATAAATCCCGAGATCAACGGAGCTCTGTATTGTATTAGGAAAACAAGAGCCACTCCGTGTATTTCAGGTGAGAGGGACATAATACAGGAATTAGGGGTTTAATAATACACACCGGAAGAACTGAAGAAACAAAAGTCAGAGAAGCTCCCACAGAAAAGGTCGAGAAAGCCAACACAGATCTCAGCCAAAAGATCCAAAGTTAAGAGCTTGCCTGGAAGCTACTGCAATTCGAAAGAAGGCAGCCTGAAATCACCTTCCCACACAGCAGTCTGCAACTGCCTCCAGAGGAATGACTTCATCATTTACCTGCCTTCCATTAGCTAGCCATAGGGGTAAGAGGATCCTGGGAAATGTAGTTCCTGGCATCTCTGCAGTGAGGACAAGACCTTAGAAGGGGGTAGTATTGATGCCAGGTTGACAGCAGCTAATCCAGTTTATATATCTCCTCTATTTCTCCAAGACTTCCTCCTGGAGATCCCAATCTCTCCCAGTGTAGAATTGCTGTGCTCACACATCCCAGACACCAGCCCATGAACTTCCAACAGGCCACCTCTGCACAGCTATGTTCTGAGATGCATGACTGTAGGGTAGATGTCCAGGGCCTATCTGGTCCTGTTTCATCCTTCTTTCTTGCTATGGTGCCTTTGTGCAGGCTTTTTATATGCAGGCCTTTAAACCTTATGGATGAAACTTTTGATAGGGAACTGGATAGTATAATGGCATTATAGACATTAGATGGCTTGAATAACAGGCAAGTCTGGTGTTTTTAGAAGATCAAGAATACGGGGCATCTGGGTGGCACAGTCAGTTGGGGATCCGACTCTTGATTTTGGCTCCAGTCATGGTCTCAGGGTTGTGGGATTGAGCCATGCATCAGACTCTGCACTGGGCGTGGAGCCTGCTTAGGAATCTCTCCCTCTTCCTCCACCCCTCATCCCCACTCTATATCTATATATCCATATATAAAGATCAAGAATAGTTTGTGCTCAAGTGGAAAGGGCTCAAGCTGGGCAATACTTGCCATACTCTTTCCTCTTTGGGCACCAGCCTAGCTATTACCATTTCCAGAGCAGAGTGTCCCGAACCACCTCCTTCCATCAAGGCAGGATATCTCTGTGAGCTGGGAGAATTCATGCACAGGCCAAAGAGCAAGAATCCCCTAGGATTTTACAGATTTCTCACATGACCTTCTCCTCTTGACTTCAGGCATTTCTTCTTGGAGGACAGGAAATGCAACAGAATCATTCAGGCATTCTAGGGGTTGGGAGCTCTGGGGGAGCTCAGGATCCTATTAATGCCAGAGTTAAGTGGAGTTAAGTAGAGTTGCACCAGGGTTTAAGTTCTCTCCAAGCCTCAGTTTTTTCATTTATCACTGGGGATGACTGGTCCCTGCCCCAGAGCTAATCTGAGGATTGAATATCAATGCCCATTCAGCACTCAGTTCACTGCCTGGTGTATCATCAAGTGGCCCACACAAGTTCACTTTTTGCATTACTATCATTTCCTAGGTCTTTTGGGTCTGTCTGCAAAGGAGGAGGTTTTTCGGAGCATCTCTCCATAAGGAATTAAGAAGTGAAAGAGACTCCCCTTCTAAAAAAGTGCCTGGCGTCGAGTGGGATGTGCTCACCTTTGTTTATGGAGGGGTGAGGAAGGGCAGGAAGAGAAACACCGACAGCGCCTGTGGGGTGGTGGGACCCCATCTGGAGAGAGGCTGGGTTTTGACTCCTGTGGGAGATTTTGAAGCTGGGCTTGAATGTGTTGCCCCTGGACTCTGCCGTGGCATGGAAACCAGATGGAACACAAGAGTCTGTGCTCATTTCTTCAGTGTCCTCCAGTGGAGAGCCTTTAACACATTTGTTTTCTTGGTTTTATTTTTTGTCCACTTTTTTATTGAGATTTAACACAATACAGTAAAGTGCACAAATCTTAAGTGTGCGGCTCAGTCAATTTTTATGAATGAGAGAATTTGTGAAACCACCACCTAGGTCAACATCAAGAACATTTCTAGTCACCAGAGGGCTCCTCTGGGCCCCTTTCCAACCACCCCACCTCCCTACTCCAGGGGTAAACACTATTCCAGCTTCCGCCACCACCAGTTAGTCTTGCCTGTTCATGAACTTTGTATAAGCAGAAGCTGTGCCTGGCAAAGTTCTTTCCTTCTACTTTTATGTCTGCGAAATTCATCCATGTTGTCACATGTGTTGGTAGTTGATTCTTCTTGATTGCCATTTTCCATTAAATGAATATACCATAATTTATTAATTCATCCTACTGCCGATGTACTATCAGGGGCTATTATGAATAAAGCTGCTGTGAATATTTTCATAATATCTTTTGGTGGATATTTCTGCCTGGAACACATACCTACAGGTGGGATTGCTGGGTCACAGGGCAGGCAAGTGAGTGCCTTCAGTTGGCTGTTTCCTAAAGTAGTTGGACCCATTTACTTCCTCCTCCCTCAGTTTTTGAACATATCACAAAGGAGCTTCTCCATTGGAGTATTCCCTATGGTCTTGCGGAAGAAGAGGAGCTCAACTCGTTCGGACGTGATAAACCTCAAAGATGGGAGAAGCAGGAGCAATTTCCCAAACCTGAACGGGAGAGAGGACACCATTAGTTTTATTACCAGCTTCTGAGCATGAGTCATGGGGGCACTGGGATAAAAATAGTGAATAAATATTGTTTATTATGTGCAAAGATTGTAAAGTGAGAAGTTATTTATATTAATGCTATATAGAATGTGTTAATCATATATATGATTATGATAATTATGAGATGATTAATACTATGCATATTTGAATAAGAATATAAATGCCTCTCTGTAAGTCCAGTAGGATGATAGAATAGCCATTAGTGAAAGTGTTCTGAAGTTGAAGCATAATTTTTGTGTGCCAAAGAGATACTCATCCTAAGAAAAGAAACTGCAGTTTTAAATAAGAACCATTAAAAAAAATTTTTTTTAAAAAGGGCTCAGTCAGTTAAGCATCCAACTCTTGATCTCAGCTCAGGTCTTAATCTCAAGGTCGTGAGTTCAAGCCCCACCTTGCACTCCACGCTGGGTGTGCAGCCTACTGAATGAATGAATGAATGAATGAATGAATGAATGAATGAATGAACAAATCGATCAATCAATCCATCCATCAATCAAACAAACCATCTGCCAAGGCAAGGATCCCCAGTGCAGAGAAGGTAGATGGTGAAGGCCCAAAAGACAGATGGGAGGGATCAACAGAGGTCACTGCCCAACATCAAGGAGGCCACTTCAAAGTGGGGCAGCTCCACGCTCAACTCCCACCGTGGAGGTCTGTGGGAGGCCTTCCCTCATCTCCCAGTTATCTGCGGGACTTATTTGTTTCAACCCAAGGGCTTTCTTTCTCTTGCAAGTGCCAAGTGGGTGGGACAGAGAAGTTGCACGTCTTATGCTTGTTCCTTCCTCTCTTGTTTTTCTGAGCTAGGGAGTTTCAGGAAGAAGTAACTAGAAAGTCAAGTAGAGAAATTGTTTTTCAAACTGGAGGTATTCGTCCCCTAGTGGATCTGAAATTAAACTTAGTGGGTCACCACCAGCCACGCTCACAGCCTCTCAGTAGCTACTGCCCCCAAACCCAGCCACAGCAGGGCTCTCATCCATGCATGTGGCTTAGCCAAGTGCATCCCTATGGGATGTTCCCCGGAGCTCCAACAGACCTGGTCATGGTCCCTCAAAACTACCTCTTCCTCCTGACTTTCCTTTTTATTTCTTGACTCCCGCTTCTCCCAAATAGCACCTCTTCTCTTGCTCCTTACATCCATCCATGTACCAAGTCGGACGCATTCTGACTCCTGGAGGCCCCTGCAACTGTCCTCTCCCTACAACCACTCCCACAGAGCAGGACACCAGGGACTCCCCTGGAGGATGGCAGTGCGTGCTTCCCTCCCCGGTCATGTACTCTGGACTCACTCTAGCTCTGTGTACAACGCCCTCCTGCTCAAAAGCCTGCAGTGGCTCCCCTCTGCCTACCAAACCCCATATGGCCTTCGGCCGGCATTCGAGGTCCTGGACTGGCTGGCCCCAGAACGCTGTTCTAGCTTAATCTCCTACCTTCTGCTGGCAGCAATCTGTTACACCTTCCAAACCAGGCTCCTGCCCGAGCTGTCTACCTGGATGCGTAGCGAGAGATAGAGGTATCCGAACCCCTCACTATCTGATGGGGGTGGTTCTCATCTGTAGTGGGGCCACTGTGCTGGGCATCCTGGGAAGGCAACAACTTTGTCTTCTGCTCATTTTGGTCCCCACCCCTGGGACCTGGCACACAGGAGATGCTGGATTCGTGCTGGTTGAATCAGACCTTTGGGCCATCTAATGAGTGACACCAGGGATGGTGTCAAAGTGGTGGGGGGGGAGGGGGAGGGTAAAGAGGTGAAGGGACAGATGGGCAGGGAGGCAGGTGCTCAGGTCACCTCACAGGCTGGCTGGGGTGGTGTGCCTTGCTGTGCTGGCTCAGCATCACTTGGGACTGGTCCTGCAAGGCCTCCACGTGCTCAGGATCCTTCAGGCCCCGAGTTTCTGGAGAGAAGCATCGGCAGTGAGCTCTTCTCCCAGCCCGTCCGGCCTGCCCCCGCCACAGTCAGCCAGGGCCCTCAGGCGGAGTGAACCCAGCCCTGCACCTCACTCCTCCTGCTCCCCAGGGAAGAAGCCTGCACACCCCCGGGTCTCTGTGGGGTGGTGGAGGCAGAGGGAGAGGCAGAAGGAAATCACTGGAATTTCCATTTACCACACTTCCGTAAGGCTTGGGCAAAGACTCAGCTACCTGGTTTGAAGAGGACCAGGGCCTTCATGCAGGCGAACTCTGTGGGGTCCACCGCCAAGGCTCGGAACCGTGAGATTGTTTCCTGCAGGATGCGGCTCTCTGCACTGGCCAGTGCCAACCGGCCCTGGGAGCTGCCAGCAGCGGGGGCCTCGGGCGCGGCCAGCAGTGGGCAGGTGTCCAGAGGCAGAGACCACTGTATGGCCCCGAGGAGGAAGAGTTCACTCCATGCCTCCTCCAGCAGGATCACCTGTACTCAAAGAAGGAGCGAGCATGATGGCGGAGATCCAACATCTCTGGCTCAGCCTGAACCTCTGCCACCTTCTCCGGGGCCCTAGGAAAGGAAGGGCTGCCCCTGGATGCCCAGACCATCTCCTGACCTCTGCCTGACATTGAGCCAGAGGCCCAGGGCTCTGGGATTTGGTATGATCTGGCCCAGCTGCCTAGGCTCCAAGATGCTCTATGCATTCCCTCCAGAGCCTCAACTGGAACATTTAGGAAAGCCTAGAGCCATGGCAGCTGGGCAGCCTTAGGGACAGTCCCCACAAGCGTCCCAAGTTGAGTGTGCTCAGCAGACTCGGCCTGACCTCTGAGCTGCTCCATCCAAACCACTGGCCAAGTGCTCAGACCCTCAGTGTGCCTCTCTTCCTGGGTTTATCGTGACAGGTCTGCTTGCCCTTGAGAAGCTCAGAGGGAAGTCCTACAGGTGAAGAGGTTAGGCGGAAACTCGAACCCTGAAGTCAGAGGCGTCTGTGCTCCTAGAGAGCCCAGAGTCTCCCACTTGCACTATTCAGGGTGTGCAGACAGCCCTGTCACATACAGAGGGACTGTAGGACCTGAGGTTTTGTCCAGGAGGAGAAAAGACCCAGCGGACCATAGGCACTGCCTTCAAATCCCTGAGTGGCCCTAGCCACCATCATCCCCAAGGTGCACAGCCCACTATCACCTCTGCCCAGAGATGTGAGCGCCCCCAGTGGTCACATCCCTGAGACATGGATCCCTGACCAACACTGACTCAGAGACATGTGCATCCCAACCGTGACCATCGCCGAGCTTCGGGCACCCCCAGTCATCACCTGCGAGGGGCTGTATGCGCTCCCGACGCAGCTGACTCAAGGGCATCCCCCGACACACACACCTGATCGCGGAAGGGCAGGTTGGAGAACACCGGCAGGTTCTTGGCCCACTTGACGGCCATAAAGAGAAGGCGAGCTGATGTCTCGTGGATGCTGTCCAGGCCACAGGGCGATGAGGAGGAGTATGGGGATGAGGGGAACTCGGGATCATCGCTGGTGACATCAATATTCTCGTCGGCTGTTGGAGGAGGAGGTGGTGACATCAGCTCCCAGTCTGGGGCCGGGGCAGGGGCTGCTCAGGGCCCCAGCCGGCCTCCCACTTACCATCCTCTGGCTCCAGCTTAGCACATGTTTCGGCTGTTATAAGGCTGGCCATGAAGTGGTGGTGCCCCGGCGGCGTGAGGGCCCCAGGCCCCAGGGCTCTGGCTGCAGAAACAGGCGTGGGGCCCCGTGGGCTGGGCCCCGCCGGGGCCAGGGGGGCCCCCAGGGGCTCCAGCCGGGGCTCCGGGTCTGACTCCACGCTAGCCAGCCGCAGCTGGGCCGAGCTCCGCGGCTGGCGCTCATTCTGCACAGCTGCGGAGGCAGGAAGGGTCAGGACACCCCCCGGGCCTGGGCCCCCATCTCTTCCGTCACTCGTCTCTGGGATGCGCCCCGACTCACCGTCCTGGTTCATGCCCTCCTGCAGGCACTTCTTCAGGCGGCAGGCCTGGCACTGGTTCCTGTGGGCCTTGTCCACCGGGCACATCCCCGCCCCCACCTGGCACCTGCAGGCCGAGGGCGCCCAGGGTGTCAGTGCCCCACCACCCAGGCCCTCGGCCGTGGGTTTGGGACATGCTTGGCCCAGTCCCTCCGCCGCTGAGAACGTCCTCCCCCGACACACCCCGCGCAGGGTCCCGCAGGGGCGGGAGGGGCAGGGCCGTCCTAGGCGGGCCCCCCTCACCGGTAGATGAGCCTCCGCCGCACGCTCCTCTTGAAGAAGCCGCTGCAGCCGTTGCAGGCGTAGATGCCATAGTGCTTCCCGCTGCTGCTGTCCCCGCACACGCGACACTGCAGCGAGGGGCCCGCGCCTGAGGGGGGCAGGGGCCCGGCTGGGTGGCGCCCCTCCCTCCCACCGGCTCCGCGAGCCCGCCCCGCCAGCCCGGCCCCGCCCACAGTTAAAGCGCCAGCCCCTCTGGTGCAGACACCGCACCGCGCGCCCCTCCCCGGGCTAGCGCCGGCCTCCGCCGGCCCGCCCCCCGTGCCCCCTCTGCCGGTGGCTTCAGGCTCTGGCCTCGCACAGAAGCCTCCGCGGCCACACCCGAAGGCTGCGGCGCTCTCCCTTCCTGTGCCATCCTGGCTCTGCCCACCACCGAGGGTTCTGGGTTTGCCGCCTGTTCCCTCACTCTTGCCCACAGCCCTTGGGGCGCCTTTCAGGGTCCCTGCGACCCTCTGGTCCACGCTGCACTCCCCGAGGGCCCAGACCCCACCTCCAGGAAAGCCCTACCTGCGGGCTCCTCTCCCAGGCCCCACCTGCCCGGGGACTCCTTCCTGGAGGCAGCCACCGTCGCCGGCCCGGCTGCAGCCATGTTGGAGCTCAGGCTCGGGCAGTGGGCCCAGTGCTGGTGGGTCCCAGGGCAGCCTGCACCTGCCTTCCTGAGGGAGGCGCTCTGAGTGGGCCCACCCTTGGCCTCCCTCTTTTGACCTCTGTGCCTCTCCTGGTGCGCCTGTCTCCTGTTTCTACTTGTCCCCCTCCCTGGCCCTGGTGGTCTCCCTCACTCCCTCCCAAGTCTCTCCTCTTTGTCCTCCGGCCTCCCGTCTGTCTGTCTGTCTGTCTGAACTCAGAGCTGCCCCAACTTCCCCTCACCACAGCGGCTCTGGCTCTAGGAGACTTCTCCCAGGGCAGTGCTGGACGCAGCTTATGATCCTCTTAATCTTTACTGTCTCCACAGGGGATCAACCGGCCACACCTGCGGCGTCACCAAGGTGCCCCCGGAGCCCCCCCCAACCCCCGAGCTGCCCAGTGTCCCTGGTCCCTTCTGCCCTGTGCTCTCAGCGGGCTGGCCATCCAATGCCAAATCTCGAAGGGAGGTGAGGACTCCAGGTCCCCCAGGACTTTAAATCTCTTTGAGCTGCTGGGCATGTGTCTGGGAGCAAGTTATGTCTGGGAGGAGTATGTGCATCTGTGTGCATGTGAGGCTCCAGGTATATAGCGTTCACTGGGGCTCCAGCCTTCCACCCTCATGGTTCCCACCTGAACCCTTGATAAGGAACCACTTAGGGCCCAGGACCCTCAAATCCTGGAAGGGGGCTCCCCACACATCCAGCACAGAGGTGGCGCCCATCACACAGGGGAATGGGTCTAATGTAGGGTCTGAGGCTGGCCAGGAGGCAGGAAGGCCTGGGGCCAAGGTGGAGAGTCTCCTTCAGGTCTGTGAGGAGCCGAAGAGGAGCTGTAGGCTCCTGGGGAGCGGGGCCTGCAGGATGGGAGGGCGTGAGGACCCAGCCCCTGAGCCTGGCTCCAGGCTCTCAAGTGGCCTCCCCTCCTTTCCCCCACCCGGCCTCACCGTCCCAGGCAGGCCAGCCTCTCTGCTGTCCCCAGACCCCGTCCTCCCAGCTCAAGCCCATTGTGGTTGTGAGGTGAGGAGGCCAAAGGAGGAGTCTGGGCCTCCACCGGACCAAGCCCCGGCTCCAGAGGGAGTGTGGAGAGAGCTCAGACAGAGTCAAATTTAAATCCCTGCTCCCGCTCAGGCCAGTCACACGGCCCAGCCCTGAGCCAGTGATTTAGCCTTTCTGAGCTTCAGTTTCCGTGTCTGTGAAAAGGGGTATCAAAAGTTGCAGTGCCCAGTACTCAGTAAGAGCATAATACGTGATGGGGGCTGTTACTATGATGATTTCTCTGAGGAAGTCACAGAGCAAGCCTCAGGAAATTGCCTTTCCTTTCCCTGCTCCTCTGCCCCCACCCCCACTCTCACCCCCTGCCCAGGACAGCCGGGTTGGTCTAGAAGACACCACCCATCCTCAGCAGACCTCTGCACCTCTGGGGGTGGGGGGCAGAGCTTGGCTTAGGCTTAGAGCCCAAGGGGGAGGGGGAACAGTGAGAAGTTTCTGGAAGGATCATGGAGTGAAGGGGACAGAGGAGGAGGGGCGGGCCTTTGTGTAAGTGGGGTTAACCCTCATTGTGACAGGGAAGCACTACTGGGGATTTGGGAAGTCAGCTCGAGGGGCTTTGTGGGGTAATCCGCTTTCTGGGGCCTCAGAAGATCGAGGCCACCAGGCGGAGGCCCCATACCTGACCTCCCCTGCCTCTGCGCTCACCTGCACCCCTCCAGACAGGCAGCCCTCAGGGCCCTCTACTGGACAGTCTCTAGCTCCATCTAACCTCCACAGCCTGGGGCATCTCCCTTAAACTTGATGTACTTGATTCCTCCTTCCCAAAGCTTGTCTCTCCTACTTCTAGAGCATGTCTTTACCATCTTCTTCCCCACTCTGAATGGTCATCACCTCAGGGTGCCCCAGAGCAGGCCCCAGAGGACCTTTTCAGCTCTCCTTGGGGGATCTCGCACACACACCCGGCTTCCATGACCCCTTGATCCCTGCCTGGGTCTGGGCCGGAGCTTCCACCCACAGACCCACCCAGAGTTCAGGTGTGGAGACCGACTCCACACGCCTCAACCAGCCCGTCCCCAGCTTGTCCACGGAGATGGTCACCGAAGCCCCCAGATTGAGGGGCCGCCCTGAGCATACGTGTGCCGTGCAGGGAGGAAAGCGCCCAGGGCTGAGCTGAGGGCCTCGGACCCTGGAGGTCTGGGCCAAGGAAGAGCCACTGGGAAAATCAGGACAGCATGGGTCCTGGGAGCAAGGGAAGGGGAAGATTCGAGGATGAAGCCATCATCCAGGTCAAGTGTCCTCCGACGTCTTTGCATCACCAGTAGTAAGAAGGAGAAAGCAAGTGCAAATACTCCCGACATCATACCCAAACCTCACAGCAAACCTCAACCCACAGGTGAGGAAACCGAGTCTCAGAGAGGTTAAGCAAATCGCTTCTGGCCACACAGCTGCGGAGAAGGAGAGGAGCCTGGGGGCGGAGTCAGGAGTTCCAGACTGGTGTCGGATCCCCAGACTCCTGCTTTCCCCCATGGCGCTCTTCAAAGAAGACTGAGCATCTCTTTGGCTTTAGCAGCAGAAGGTAGCTGGTGCCCATGGCGAGCGAGCGTTGTTCCCGAGGAGAAGGAGAGCAGGCCGCCCTGGGGGACAGGTGCCGGGTCTTGTCCCAGGGTTGGACCTCAGTCCAGGTCACCTTTCCCTCCTCAGCCGATGGAAGGTTCCAGGGACTGGGTTCAAAGTTTCAGGTCAGCTGGGCGTGTGGATGACAAGGCACTTAGAGCACAGTAGCTCATTTTTAACTTGTCTTTATTTTCCCGATATTCTGTAGTGACTATGTGGTACTTAGAATGGCAAAAAATAAGTCCGTCAGAATAAAAGACACTAGCCGTGTTTGACGTGCCCGTTCTTACGCTGTTTGGACTTTATTACGTTGACCTCTCACGGGGGTCAGCCCGGCTCCTCTCTCACCCTGACCCTCTGTTCTTGGGCAAGTCAGGCCCAGCCAGAGCCTGGACGGTGCTGGATGACAGCCCAGCGGGGCTGGGGGCAGGGGCTCGCTCCCGATTTGTGACCACCAGCTGCTGGGGCAGACGCCAAAGGATTACCCAGCCCAAAGCCTTGAATCTGCTGACGAAGCCGCCAGAGGCCACCTTATCACTAATACAATTATTCCCCCAGGGGACAGGTCAGCAACTTCCCTGACTCCCTGGAGGCCTGGGACAGGCAGGGCAGGCTGGGAGGGGATGGATGAAAAAGGCTGCAGAACTAGACCTCCCTCTGGCAGGTAAAGCCACCCCCTCCACCCCCCCCCCATGGTCTGGGGCCTGTCATATCTTGTGTCACTGGATCCCAGGCCTGAGAGATGCCCTGGGTGTTGTCAGAGGGAGGAGAAATGGTTCTGGGATGAGGTCAGGTTGGCTGGGCTGAACACCACAGGTCCAGAAGCCTCGGGCTTCCGGTTTGGGATAAGCCTCACTCGTGGCATTTGGTCCTGGGAACATATTTTCTGGGGCTTCTTAAAAATGCTCTTTATTGGGCACCTGGGTGGCTCAGTCGGTTGAGCGTCTGCCTTCGGCTCGGGTCATGATCCCAGGGACCTGGGATCGAGCCTCGCATCGGGCTCCCCACTCAGCAGGGAGCCTGCTTCTCCCTTTGCCTCTGCAGGCCGCTCTGCCTACTTGTGCGCTCTCTCTCTCTCTGTCAAAAAAAAAAAAAATGCTCTTTATTCCCCACCCATGGATCTTTGCAATCTTGGAGAAGGAGCCCAGGACACCAATCCCACTTCCAGGAAACTATCCCATGGAAAATTTCACCAAGATTTAATTATAGGGCTGGTGCCTGCAGCAATTTTAGTAAGACACCCACCTGTAGACAGCAGGCTACCCCCAGTATGCTCCATCCTGACAGTGGAAGGCTAGATAGCCATTGCACATGGTCGCGGTTCTATGCTCATTTACATGGAAATATGCCCACAGTGCTTCCACTCAAAAGCCGGCTACAAAACAGCATGTCTGATTTCATGTGTCTCCAGGGAATTGCTGGCCAAAGATCACGGGACTCCTTTCTCCTTGGTAGGACCTAAAGTCATCAATAGTTTCTTTCTCTAGAGTGGTGAGTGGAAGGTTCAGGACTCCCGGAGGCAGATACCAGCAGGAAAGTTTCTCAACAAAGCCTCTTTCTTTTCTTTTCAAGATAACATTTAGAAATAATCAGATATTCTCCTGCACAGTTTTCCCAGCCCTTGGCTTCTGAAGTCCTTCCCCCAGAATTGTTTTAAAGGTCTGCGCAGAACTCGAGAGGCTTCTTCTTCCGTCCTAGGGGAGCAGACAAAAGGCAGTCTGTCCAGAACGCCTGCATCTGATCTGCAGCTCCACGCTGGGGGTGACCCCCTTCCTCCTTTGTCCCGGATGACTGGCAGTGAAGGGTATCTAACTTCTTCCCCTCTGTGCTCCCAGAGGTGGGCTTCTCCCATGTCTAGCAGAGCTATTATTAAGATACCACAAGCAGAAATTCTCACCCCAAACAGAAAGGTTGCTGTTGTGTTTGGATGTTTAATAATCAACATGTATTACAAGTATAAGCAGGATAAAATAAAGCTCTTTTCATTAAAAAAAAAAAAAAAGAATGGCTAATTTGAAATAAATGTTACTACTACGACTATTAACAATAATAGGAAATATTTATGAAGAAATTGTTAAACATTTCTATGTGTGAGAATGAGAAGTTTCTCCTGCCTTCGATTTTCCTCCCTCATTACCTGAGGGGAGGGCTAGAATCTCAACAGAACAGGGCGTCAGGCCTGAGCCCTGCCTCATCAAAGCGGTTGCGGCCGAGTGCAGCCTGGTCTTGGAGGCGCCCCTTCTCTGTCTACACCAGCTCTAGACCCTTCCATGCTGTGCTGGGGCTGCGCTGGAGGCTGGGGGAGGGCCCAGGCAGAGGGCCCCTGGTTGTGGGGAGCTCTTTGAAAACCAGTACAGAAGTATTTTAAAGTTTAACAACAGGTATAATCAGACCAGAGTATTCTAGCAGACTGACCCTCCTGGTTCTAATATTTATCATCTCCTAGAAATGAAACAACCTCAGGCAGGGTTTTTCAACTTGGGCCCTATTGACATTTTGAGCCAGAAAATTCTTCGTTGTGGGGGCTGCCCTGTGCTTTGTAGGATGTTTAGCAGCATCCCTGACCTCTCCCCACTAGATGCCAGAGGCAGCCTCCTCTCCCCAGTTGTGACAACCAAAAATGTCTCCAGACATTGCCAAAAATGTCCCCCTGAGGGGCAGAATTGTTCTTGGTTGAGAACCACTGGTCTAAGCCATGTTATTTCCTGCTCTCTTGGAGACAGTTCACCAAGTCTGTTTTTACAGATGCAGACAGCACTGCTTAAGACAAATGTCCAGGAGGAGCCCCAGGCCATCAGGCATGTAACAGTATCTTTGGTATGCAGACGCAGGAACTATCTGGAAGGGTGCTCAAAGGGTTAACGGAGGTTTCTCTGAAGGAGAATTTTACTATTTTCTTTTCTTCTTTATATTTTTCTATGTTGTTTGAGTGTTTAATAATGGACATGTATTATAACTGTAATCAAAATAAGGCTTTTTTGTGTTTTAAAAGAGATTGGCTGGGGCAACTGGGTGGCTCAGTCGTTAAGCGTCTGCCTTCAGCTCAGGTCATGATCCCTGGGTCCTGGGATCGAGCCCCGCATCGGGCTCCCTGCTCAGCGGGAAGCCTGCTTCTCCCTCTCCCTCCGCCTGCCACCTTCCCTGCTTGTGCTCTCTCCCTCTCAAATAAATAAATAACATCTTTTTTAAAAAAAGTTAAAAAAGTGCAATAAAATAACTTTTTCAGAAATGAACTTATTTCAAAAATAGAATGTTAAAAAACAAATACGTTAAAGAATTGTTTTACATTTAGCTTGCTATGACAATGGTATTGTGCTTATGCTTAATGAAAAAGAATCCTGGTCTGTTAGAGACATATCCTAAAGTATTTACTGGTGAAGTAATTCAATGTCTTGGATTCGCTTTTTAAAAATGACAGCACAGAAATTTTGTTTAATAAATGAGTGACCAGAAGGAGGAGGTATATGAAGGCAGAACGACTAAAGTTGGTGTTTGCCGATGTGGGAGATGGGTCCATGGTATTTCACTGAACTATTATCTCTATAATTTTGTTTGTGATTGAAGTTTTATATAATAAAATGTTAATTTAAAAAATATATACATATTTTCAACATGAAAAGTGAAACAAAAAATTGTGGTCAATGACTTTGGACATACTCTCTAGCCTAAATCTTCTTTTTCTCCCTTTGCTTCTACCACCTACACCCTAAATCTGTCTTCACTGACCATTTTGATCTTGCTACGGAGTTTTTGAGGAGCTAAGTTGAAGAGGGTGATGCATTAGCGGAAAATTCCAGGTGCTGGCTTTGGATGGGGTTGGCTGGCGCACTCATCAGCGCCCCCTCCTGGAAGAAGAAAAAGGCAGCGGTGCCCTTGAGCTTTCTGAGTCAGAGTGCCTGGCTTAAAAAAAAAAAATTATGGTGCTATTTTGGTGATTGATTGATTGATTGATTATTAAAGTTCTCCCCAGCATCATTAAGGTATGATTGACCTATAACATCGTGTAATTTGAAGGTGTACAATGTGCCAATTTGATACACATACATATTATGAAATGTTACCCCAGTAGAGTTAGCAAAGGCTTCACTGCCTCACGTAACGAGCACCGCTTTTCTGTGATGAGAACATCTGAGATCTCTTCTCTTAGCAACTTTCCAGTATACAGTGTGGTACTGTTCACTATAGTCACCCTGCTGTGCCCTCGATCCCCAGGACTTACTCACCCTGTAACTGGAAGTTTGTACCCTTCGACCAACATCTCCGCTTTCCCTCTAGCTCGCTCTTTCTCACACTTCCAGACGGGGCCCCAATGCCTCTCCTCAGACCAGGCTCTCTAACGTTGCTCCCCACAATGCAGAGTCACGATCAGAAACTTTCCTATTCATCTACTTGTTTAGTTGTTAGTGTCTATCTTCTCCAACTAGAACGTAAGCTTTATGAGACCAGAGATCTCGTCTCTCGTGTTTAAAGGCTTGACACGTGGAACCAGCCTGATCTGCTGGACGGCTGACTAAAAGCGTAACCGAAAGCTTCCCCTACCTCCCTGCAGTTCGCTGCTCCTTTCTCTGACCCTCTGCTCTTGCGTCTGCTAGAATACTCTCACTGCATCAGACCCATCTGCTCCCGGGCCAGAGCCTGGCATGGAGGACGCTCCCCCATGCCTTCCTGCCGCTGTCACCCCCAAGGCCAATGTTGCCATTCACACGGTCACTGGAGGTTTAAAACATTTACTGGAAATTGCAAACAAATCAACTTAGAGATTCTCTTGGGAAGAGACATGTAAAAATGAAGAGCTGCTAATAATCATGATAAGAAGAGAGGTGTTTTAATAAAAGGGACTTGTCTGGCCAGAACAGGAAACTGGTCAGATAAACTACCTCCGAATGGAAGGACATCTTCCCAGGGATCCTTCCCCAGTCTTTCCCCCCCGCTCCCCCACGATGTTTCCTCATGGATTCACCAGGGAAGCAGCCCCTGGTGTGGGATCCTGATTTTCAAGGTGTGCTGAACCAAGGGGCTGGCACTTTAACCAGAACACCTTCGCATTTGGGTTTTATAATTGGTAGAATTTAGTTTGAAGAAGGGTTTCCTCTTCCTAAAAAGCGGTCAGAGGACTGCAGGAGCCTGGGGTAAGATACTCCACGTATTAGCTGTGTGACCTCGGACAAGCCTCTTAACCTCTCTGGGCTGGTACAATAAAGAAATAGTGGCGCTAATAAACCCTTCCTGTTTGAAGACAGGAAATGGAATTAGAGGACTTCTCAAGTTGTCTCCGGGATCTAAGATCCTCGATGATGATGGTAGCACTAGTCAGAGTATTGCAGGTAACCCGATCTACTTGCAATAACCAGCAAGGCCACAAGATGGAGGTGTTACTCCATGAGAAAAGCTTTGGCTTTGGCTCCATGGACTGTTTCACCCTCCAAGTTCTAGCATGAGAGATTGGGGGAATTTCTTCTTTGAAATTACAGAAAAGAAAAAGAAAAATCTTCAGTACTCTCAACATCAGGCAGAGGATTTAAAATCTTTTAGTGACGAAACCCGGCCAAGTTACCCAGTGTGTAACGCACAGCTGTGTTTTTCTACCAGAGCATCAAAGAAGAGTTTATGTGATGGAGCAGTTAGTGGGAATTTGGTTTCTCTGTATTTTAGAGGCGATCGCCTCAAGGGCCAGATTACCAGGGGTGCGGGTGGGGTGGGCATTGAGCAGGAAGGACATTTTCTGGATTAGGACTTGGTCAGGAATCTCTGGCGTGTCATACTGTATTGGTAGGGGAGAAAAAGGATGAAAGCAACGGGATTAGGCGCAAACACAGCTCCGTCCACCAGATCCTGTCCTACTCAGCAGACATTAGGGGCGGAGGCCGGATGACACAGAGGAGACTAGGACGTTGACTTCTTGCTGCCATGGAGACAGGGAAGCTGGAGAGGGGTTCGGAGCAGGCTGTGCAGAAGGGGATGACTGAGATCACCCGGGAGAGAGTCTGAGTGATGATGAAGAGCGGATGCCCTGAGCTGGGAGCCAGAGAACTTTCTGGACATAGACCTGCCTACTGCTTCCCCCAGAGTTTGGTCATCACCAGAATAAATGAGCTGAATGCTCCCGAATCCATGCTGGACCAACCTGTCGGGAGCCTGCTTGTGGAGGAGCCCTGGTGACCTTCAAGAGGACACCTGGGCGGGTGATGACAAGCCTTTGGCTCCCTTGACTACTCTCCCGTGCTCTTGCCAGGGGGGCCCAGGGGCGTGGGGCCCTGCCTGAGGGGTGACCAGTGAGGCAGCACCCGGAAAGCTATTTGGAATCATCTGATGCTTCGGGCTACTGGTTACTGCGCTCAAGTAATGTTCGGACAACTTTTAAAGGGAAATCATTGTTTCACTAACCTCCAATGTCCAGTAAATAACTTCATGTTTAATTATAATGTTACAAACATCGAACTAAGTAGAAGGATCAAACTCTGCTAATGAAGTGAAAACACTCCTGCAAGCAAACGGAATTAAAAGGAACAACATGGACAGGCTAGAGAATGCTCTGTTGAAAGTCAGCTGCCCCTCGGAGCCTAGAAATAGGAATCGAGGGTAGGGTGCAGATTTTTCTGGGTTTGGCGAGGGAGGACCGGCAACTCTCCGCTTTACTGCAGCTCTTTTGTCTCAAACAGCAAGTCTGTGACATAATCTGGCGTTTGCTTTGCGGGCATCCACTTTTTAATACTAAATCTGATTCCATATTAACTCCACTCATGACAATTAAAGCAATACCGCCTTCTCCCAGTGATGTGGGAAACAAAGGCAAAAGAAAAATTAAATTTCCTTACTACTTATAGCCCACTGACAAGTCCCTGAAACAGGCAGAGGGAACTTCCTCTAGGAACTCAGCTGCCTCGATGTTGACACTTGGCTAAGGGCAAAAGGCAATCTTAGCCTGACCCCCAGGATCCTGTAAGTCTACTTTAACATATAAAAATTCCTTTGGAAACTTCCTTTATCTCTACCCCCCAAGATACGTGTTGGCAGTATTCCTCCAAGCATATGACCCACCAATATACATCTGAAGGGTCTCATGACTCAGGTTTTACTAGACAGTAATAAATGACTTTTTCCCAACAAAGCTAGCCGCTCAAGGTCCTGGAAACCTTGCTTCCAAAATTCCTTAGAGACTCATGAACTCCCTAACTACCCCCCAATTTGAAAGTATATAATGGGCCACTCCTCATGACCCCAGTGCGGCTCTTTCTGCCCACGGGTCCTGTCCCTGTGCTTTAATAAAATGACCTTTTTGCACCCAAGACGTCTCAAGAATTCTTTCTTTGCCATCAGCTCCGAACCCCAACATCTTTCCTACATCACCAGTGCCGGTCCCAATGGTAGTTCTGGGCTGTAAGGAAGTCAACCAGATGATGGAGTATATGTACATACCTTTTAAAAGATTATTATTAATGTATGAAAACACAAAACGAAAAATTGCTATTGAAAACACTCCTGAAAAAAACCCCCACCATTTCATTAAGTTCTCTCCCCAGGATGAATTCCCAGTCACGGAATTATTTATTTTTTAATTTATTTTTATTTATTTGACAGAGAGACACAGCGAGAGAGGGAACACAAGCCGGGGGAGTGGGAGAGGGAGAAGCAGGCTTCCTGCTGAGCAGGGAGCCCGATGCGGGGCTCGATCCCAGGACCCTGGGATCATGACCTGAGCCGAAGGGAGACGCCCAACAACTGAACCACCCAGGCGCCCCACCAGTCACGGAATTATTAAGTGAAAGGGCATCTGGTCAGCTTTATGGCTCTTGCTATATTGTGCTAAGTGGACTTTCATAAATCAACATTTTCACTGAAATGGTATTTCTCAGCTTGCCTCCAATGCTCATGATTTAACCCAGGAAAACATGCGTTTTGGGCACAGTTAATGCACACGCTCATGCCAGGCTGCTGGGCTCCCTCAAACCCCGTCACTCTTCGCCCAAATCCCTGACTGGCCTCTCGTCTCACTCACAGTGAAGCCAATGTCTTCCCCAGGCCCCCGGGGCACCTGACCTCATCTCCTGCTCCCCTTGCTCTCCCACTTCCCGAAGGCTCTGTGCGCTGGTGGAGGCAGAGCTCGTGCATGTTCCTCTGCCTGGAACATCCTTATCCGGGCAGCCAGGTGGCCCGCTTGCTCCTGTCCCCCCAGCCACCTCCTTTAAAATTGTACCTCCTAGGGGAACCGGGATGGCTCAGCCAGTTAAGCGTCTGCCTTCGGCTCGGGTCATGATCTCAGGGTCCTAGGATCGAGCCCCGCGTCGGGCTCTCCCTCTGCCTCTGGCCCTGCTCCTGCTCGTTCTCTCGCTCAAATAAATAAATAAATAAATAAATCTTAAAAAAACAAAATTGTACCTCCTGATGAGGGAGCAGAAGGCAAGCCGAGGGCAAAGCACAAGCTGACACCCCACAACACCCCGCTCCCAGGTGGGACTTGTGTGACAGTCCTCAGGTACCCCTGACTGCCCTAAAGCTAAGGGAAGGGAAAAACAAATGGTTAACTGATAAAGATCACAGTCCTGCAAGACAGGAGTCTCGCTCATGTTACCGATGTCTTAGTGATTTACAGGGAAAAAGCATTCTTATCGATAGCCTAACTTTCAGAAACCCATAACTCAATTTCCTGGAGCCCTAACATCACCCTCCCCTCTAAAAATGATGTAGGAAACAGAGGCAGAAAGGAATGTAAACAAAGTTAAATTTCTTTTTTTTTCCCTTAAAGATTTTATTTATTTATTTATTTATTTGAGAGAGAGAGCCCACTCACAGGAGTTGGGGGGAGGGGCAGAGGGAGAAGGAGAAGCAGAGTCCCCGCAGAGCAGGGAGCCCGACCCCTGTGCTTGATCCCGGGACTCCAGGATCATGACCTGAGCCGAAGGGAGACACTTAATGGACTAAGCCAGCCAGACGCCCCCCAAAGTTGAATTTCTTTATGACCTGCAGCCCACTGACAAGGACCTGAGATGGGTAGAGTATAACATTCCTCCAGGAAGCTCCCAGCTGTCTTAATGTTAATCCCTTACTAGAAGGAAAAACAACCCTAGCTTGACAATAGCAAGGCCTCCAGTATCCTGAGAATCTTCTTCAGCATATTAAAGTCCTTTTGGACACCTCCCTTTTTCCTTACCTCCCCCAGCTCCCAAGTATATAATTAGTCACCCTTCACAACCCCAGGGTTGTCCTGTCCCTGTGCTTTAACAAAATCACCTTTTTTGCACCAAAGACGTCTCAAGAATTCTTTCTTGGCCATCGGCTCTGGATCTTACCAACATTCCAAAACCACATCACCTCCTGCTTGTCTCCACACCTCATTCATCTTCCCAGCTTTGCTGTTTCCCACAACACATATCACACCTGCCATGCCACGCAGAAGTTACCTGTTCATGTCTTTACTTTCTGCCTTCCCCGTTAGCACGTGAGCTCTCTAAGGGCAGTCTTATTCCACTTGGGATACTGCTACATTTTCAGCACCTAGCAGAGTATCAGGCATAGAGTTAGGTGCTCAATAAGTCCTTGTTGAATGAGTGAATGTTCATTGTGACTGGGGAGACATCAAGGCAGGTGAAAGAAAGTGAATTCCAAGGGAGAATGCCTGAGTTCTGAGGTCTTGAGCAGGTTGAAGGATCTGCGTATTTCCTTTCTCTTGAATCTGAGTAGGCCTGTGATTGGCTTTGACCAATAGAATGAGGCAGAAGGGATGTCTGGGACTTCCAAGCCCTGGCCTTAAGAGACCTGGCAGCTTTCTCTTCTTCTTGCATGCTCTTCCTTCTCCTCCATGTTTGAGAAGCCCACGCTATAAGGAGAGACCACACAAAGAAGCCATGTGGGGACGGAGAGGCCCTGAGAATACACTTCTCACTGAGTGAGAAGCAGTGAATCCAGCCCACAGACAACTGAGGCTCCAGAGACAGGACCCGAGGCAAGCCGTCCCTGCCCTGCGAGCTGAGCCCTCAGAGCTCAGCATGAGGAGCCATCTGGGATGATCCAGCCCCTGGGGACATCACGTGGAGAAGAAAGGAGCTGTCCTCGGTGTGCCCTGATTGAATTCCTGACCCCCAGAATTGTAAGAAATAGGAAAAGAGTGGCTTTAAGCCGTTGAGTTTTGGGGGAGTCTGTTATTCAGCAATTGATGAGACAAGCAGGGTCATCACCTGAGAGCTCATATAACTTGGGTGTGAGGGGGCCCTGAGTCGGAGCTCAAGGGAACCACAGGGCAAAGATGACAGCAAAAGTTAGACAGCAGGCCCATCCAGGACTCAGGGCGGGTGAGAGGAGAGACTGACAGGGTATCAAGTTCAGGCGGATTTGATCCTTTGTGTCTCCCTCCTCTAAACCCTCCCACCCCGGCCAGCCTCCAGACAGGACCGACTCTGCCTTTCTCAGAACACTTGTGAAAGCAGGGCAGAGAAGGACAGGGCGTTCTTGAAGCGTCTTCCCTGGAGGCAACGGTGCGTGTGTGTCTGTGGGTAGGTATCAGAGAGGTGGGCTGCCCATCGTCCTTGGGCTCTCCACCTCCAGCCCGAGAACCCTTGTGAAGCCACCGTCGTCAGCATCTGTAACGTGGACCACAAGCTCGAGGAATCTGTTCTGGCCCAAGTTTAGTTTTAAAGGGAGTTTTTGTCTTATGCGTGGATTTCTGCAATTCTTGCAGAGCGGGTAGTACCATGGGGAGGAACAGACACAGCAATGAAGATCAGACAGACCCGGGTTCGAATTCTTTGGCCACCAGGAACGTGTGATTGTGAGTGAATTTCCTAATCTGGTGAGACTTGGCTTTCCCAGCTGTAAAACGGAGAGAATAGTACCCAGCTGTCAAGGTGGCTCCACGTGTTAAATAATGCTGCCCAGAGGAGGCTAAGTGTGAGTTCCCTAACTGCCTGGTTACGAAGATCTGTACTGCAACACCCATGACAGCTATTAGAAAAGAGCCAAATTTGATGTCCATTTATTTGCCATTCGTGTCAGCAGACTGGCTCATTCACTCCATCTGACTCCTTTGGGGGGTCTCCCTACCTGCAAATGGACAGCAATTTGTAAGGTCCACAGGACTCATAGGTCTCCAGTACCTAAAGTGGTGCTCAGCACACAGTGTGTGCTCAAGAAATACTTGTGGTTTATTTTTTTGAATATTTTTTATTTATTTGAGAGAGAGAAAGGGAGAGCGTGAGCAGAGAGAAGGAGAAGCAGACCCCCTGCCGAGCAGGGAGCCCGATGCGGGGCTCGATCCAGGGACTCCAGGATCATGACCTGAGCCGAAGGCAGTCGCTTAACCAACTGAGCCACCCAGGCGCCCCAGTGCCTGTCTTTTTAAAAAAAAAAATTTTTTTTAAAGTAGGTTCCACACCCAGTGTGGGGCCCAAACTCATGACCCTGTGATCAAGAGTTGCATCTCCACTGAGCCAGCAGGTGCCTATCACCTGATTTTTTTTTTAATGACATTCATTCACTGTCTTTAGTTTTTTATTAGGATATTTTATTTTATTTTTAAAAGATTTTATTTATTTTTTGACAGAGACACAGCGAGAGAGGGAACACAAGCAGGGGGTAGGGAGAGGGAGAAGCAGGCTTCCTGCAGAGCAGGGAGCCCGATGCGGGGCTCGATCCCGGGACCCCGAGATCGTGACCTGAGCGGAAGGCAGACACTCAACTGACTGAGCCACCCAGGCGCCCCAAGAAATACTTGTTGCATAAAGGGAGATGGACGGCCTGAACCCATTTGAAGGAGTAGCTCTTCGACAGGCCAAAGATGAACAGAGGCTGTGGTGTTTGGCCTTCGATCGCTCCTGTCCAGAAGTCAGTGCTCACTAAGGGCAGACATCATTGGTGGCCTCATCCATGTTTGTCCCCTCCTGTGTCTCTGCTCACAGAATCCCAACTGTGCCCAGAGCAGCTGTGAGTCCAGCACCCGGTGGTGGATCCTAATTGGTTCACACTAATCATGATAATCCTTTCTCTGTCTTCCCAGTTTCCTTTGTAGGTAGGAACAGCCATGGAACCCATTTTGGCCAATGAGATCTAAGTGGAAGCCTGTTGGGTATGGGAGGGGTTTCTGGGAAAGTGTTAGCTTTCTTAGTACACGGAGGCCAATGCACCTGCAATTGTCCTTCCTCCTTCTTCCCCTGAAGATGGATGTGATAGCTGGAGCAGGAGAAGCTGTCTTGTAACCATGGGGAAGAGGCCAAGAGAATTGCAAAGAAGCTGGCCCCAAAACTGCTGAGTCACTAACCAACGCCAGCCAGACTTCTTGTTGTAAAAGAAAAATAAATCCCCGAGTCGGGATAGTCAGGCTTTCTTTCGCGTGTGGCCAACGGATGCCTGAATGACACACAGGTTGTCTGTTTTTCCTGTTTGAAAAAACTGCATCACGAATGACACATGAGTACAGGCTTAAAAGAGTTTCAGAGCCTCTACGTTTCCTTGATTGAAGGGGTAAACTGGTGGATTAAATCCAAGAATCTGAATTTTAAAGAAGGCTTTTATAAAGAATCTCAGCACATGTGGTCATGTGCTCAACTTCTCAATAAAAAGAAGAAAACCTGCAACTTTCTCAGTGTTGAATGCCTCATTTTCAAAGCAGCAGTTTCACCCTGGTACTTGCTAGAAATACAGACTCAGGTCCCACCCAGCATTCACTGACTCCGAACCTTAAATTTAACAAGATCCCCGGTGATTCATATACACATTAAACAGTGAGACACACCCTTCTCGGTGGTCCTCGGTGGTTCTCGGTCCTGGCTACAATTTCTTGGGAATGCTTTAAAACCACCAGTGCCTGGTCCCCACCCCAAACAACTGGAATATCTGGGGGTGGGGGTCCCGACATCACTTAAACGAACAAAAAGTCCCAGTACACAACGAGGCTTCAGGGAAACCCAAGACAGCCCCTGCCACTGGATAGCCATGTCTTTGGTCAGGGTACTTATTCTCTTTGAATCCCAATTTATTTATCCACAAAATGATCACAAAATGAAGTGCTTGCCGCATACGTGTTGCTGTGAAGATTAAGTTGAATTACGTAAAGGACCTGGATAATGCTTGGCACAAAGCAGGTGCTCAATAAATTGGGGTTTCCCAGCCTTAGTGATGGTAAGGATCACTTGGGGCATGGGCTAGCCGTACAGACCGCTGTGCTCTCCTCTGGGGGAGGCACACACCTGTGGTGGGGAGGGCTGAATGAGCACTCCAGGTGATTCTTATCATTAAACAAAAAAAATGTTTAAGGGGGTTCCACGTGGGCCTGGAACTCATGACCTTTAGATCAGACCTGAGCTGAAATCAACAGTTGGACGCTTGGGCGCCTGGGTGGCTCAGTTGGTTAAGCAACTGCCTTCGGCTCAGGTCATGATCCTGGAGTCCCTGGATCGAGTCCCGCATCGGGCTCCCTGCTCAGCAGGGAGTCTGCTTCTCCCTCCGACCCTCCCCCCTCTCATGTGCTCTCTCTCATTCTCTCTGTCTCAAATAAATAAATAAAATCTTAAAAAAAAAAAAAAAGAGTTGGATGCTTAACTGACTGAGTCACCCAGGTGCCCCAATCATTAGACAAATGTGAAAAACTTTGCCGAAATGTGAGTTCTTCTCCTTATCCTCTTTTTGTTCTTTATCTGCACCCCCTTTTTACTTTAGAAAATTTCAAACCTTGGAAAAGTATAATGAACACCACATACCGTTCACTAATACCAAAGTGTGTTTTACTTTATTTGCACGTATTCTCTCTCTCCACACGTGTGCACGCACAAATTTTACTGACCTACATGAAAGTGCATTGCAGGCGTTGTGACCTTCATCCCTAAATACTGCAGTAGACACGTACTCCTGCTTGACCAAACGCTGCCATCACCTCCGAGAAGTTTTACATGGATTCGATTGCATCATCTTAAATACAGTCCATATTTAAAATTTCCTTTGCTGATTACTCTTTTTTGAGTATCTCACTGTCTGTTGAAATGTCTTTTCCCAGTTAAGCGTCTCTATTATGGGAAGCAAGTCTGACTCCCTGTCCCTTCTCTCTGCTGATATGCTGGAGGTGTCCAGTTTCTTGTCTGTCCCTGGCTGTCCCTGAGATATCTGGAGATGGTTGAAGACAGTTTCCTCTCCAGATCCCTCCCACCCCCATCGTGGCCACCATCCTCTGGACTCTTTCCTGATGGTGGATGAACTTGTATGATGTGTGGTGCCTAAAATTGGGAGACCGAGGGTTGCAGCTTGGGTCTGACCCCTAGAACAGAGCAGGCTTGCTGTCTCTCTCTTGGGGGCAGCTGTGTATCTTCAAATGCAGCCTACGATCATATCGGTCAGAGGGAGCCTGAGTAAGCTACACAGCGTTGCACTTTTTCACCAACAAGCTAAGCACGCCGTTCAGTGCTTGTGCAGTTATGTCCATTGATCAGAATTGATGTGGAGAAAGAGACTGGAACTAACAGATGCTGGGACCATAGAACATGCCAGGCCCCGCAGAGATGGAGCTGGGAGAGACACAGGCCTGTCTCGATGGGGAGCCAACTGTAGAGTCCTCGAGCCACCAAGGCTTCGCTGGAGACTCTGCATCTCAATGCTCTGTTTCCAGAAGGGGATAACGTTACAGCTTGCTAGGTCTGCTATGAAGATTTGGTAAGAACCCTCAGCCCTGATTTGGGTGTTGAAGAAAGAATGGACTTTGGGGGTCCTGAGAATGTTCCAGCGTTAGCTGCACATGCTGTGGATGCACTAAATACCACTGCAAGGTACACTTCAAAATGGTTAAAATAGTGAATTTTAGGTTAAGGGAATTTTACCACAATCAAAAACAAACGAGACTGTGTGGAGATTTTCCAGGCAGGGAAGGTGGGTGGGAGGGCCGGGAAGCCCACTGTAGGCACAATAATGAGTTTCTGAGAGTTACTGATGGAACACTGCGCGGGACGGAGTCAAGGACAGACTCCACCCGAGACTGTCTCCAGTGCAGGATGGCTTTCAGTGGACACGAGGACCTAAGTCATGCCTCACTTTATTAGGCACCAAGAGAGCCTGAAAGATTTTGTCAAACACTTGGCTAAACTCAAGACCAAGGTGAAACCGGCCCAAGGGGAGTTGGAAGAAGTTTTATTCGGTTGAAGAGACTGGGGCCACAATGAATGGGTGCAGTGGGTCCCAACTTTCCTGCCTCCTGGGGAGGTTTAAGGAAATATCTGTAAGAGTGCATTCCTGGGGGTGGTGCACACACCTGAACAGCTTATCTTAAGCTCCTCAGGTGATTCTAACATACAGCCCAGATTGAGGACCAGGTAAAGCTAAAGCAGCCTAAAGGCTAACGTCCTTCGTAGGGAAGGTGTTCTGCGTTCTCCAAGTGGCCCCACGTTGGGCAGAGCGCTCAGAACCAGTCTGACAAGCCAACGGACCTCTAAAGGTTCTTTTTAGAGGTTCTTTTTAGAGGGGGCCGTTTGAAGCAATGTGAGTAGAAATGAAATAAGGGCCAAGAAAGCACAGACGTGTTAAAGCGGATCATTTAACCAGTTTATTGTATTTTTACAATCATAAAAATAAATTAGTCATACACAAAAATAGTTGTCATTTTTGCTGAAGAGAAAACAGACTGCATTTACTCACAGAATTCACCTTCTACCCCCACCCGACCTGCTTAAACAATAATTTAACGCTCTAAGGGTGACATGGAGGCAGTGGAGTATTTAGTGGGTCCCTTGCTCCTCGCTGTGTAGGTGACAGGACAACCCAGAGCCCCCACCCCAGCAGTCCCAGCAGAGCCCCTGACAGCGGCCCCTGACTCACCCACTGCTCTGACCACGCCTCCCGAGCAACTTAGTGTTGGTGATTCTACGACGGAGGCAAGACAAAGAGAAGGGATGAGAAAGACCCTTATATTTCCTTCTCCAACTGGGGATGACGAGAGGAGGGCAGATTATATGAGCAAACATAATATTTACGATGGAAAGGTGGCGATGCACACAGACCTGTTTCAGGTACAAGGCCAGGAGTAAGAGCCCCTGAACGAGTCGAAAAGCAGAGTAATTTATATTCGATCTTGAAACCCAAAGAATTTGGCTAGTCAGTATACTAAATCGTAACTATGAACTTAGGATAGGACGTCGTGTCGCAACTTTGCAGGAAGCTGGGTTAGTAGGATCAAATGATTTTACACAAATGTGGATTGTATATGTAAATAAATACCTATTAGGTCCCTTTAAAATTAACATATTCTAAATAATAGAACTATTTTGGTGTAGTGACTCATTCTGCCCATAAAGTTCAGAATACACATTTCCTATAAACATCTTGTATTTACAAAGAACAAAATAATAACTTATAACAAAGTATATCCTTCTGTCAAACTGACCTGGGGGGTCAAGGAGCTGGAAATTAGTTTATGTAACAGAACGGCTTTTCTCTCACCGAGGCAGAGGAAGATGCCAAGAAACTTGGCTGGAAGTTTCCACTCTCTCTTGGGCACTTTTCTTCAGCACATCAATGGAACTCTGTTACCCACCGAACAGAACTAGGAGTATGGGATGGCTCGGGGTGGAGAGAATGATTTTGCTCCAGTAAAGGTGCAGCAAAGCAAGTGAGTTGAGAAAGAAAGAAGGTATTTAGAGGGTCTTAGTCTAGTCAAGGTACTACCCATTAAAGTGTGTGACCTTGGTCAGGGGACTAGCCATCGGGATGTTGGGTTACTCATCTAAAAAGCAGGACCCGACAGGGCAGCTCTGACCAAGTTGCTAGTGGTTCTGAGATATGAGGCCACATTCAGCTCCGGTGAGGGGTGCAACACTGGGATCAAAATGGCGGACACAGAAATGGGAAGTAGCCCAGACGAGGCAAATCACTCAAAGCTGTTCTACTGACAGAGTCACCAAAGCCTAGACTCAGAAGGACCTTAGAAGTCATATTGCCCCAGCTAGGCGCTTGACTCCCTTCTCCAGCACCCCTGTCAAATGGCCATTGGGCCTCTGCTGAGACCTCCAGTGATGGGAGAGCCCTCTACCTTTGGGGGGCTCTCACTTGTGGAAAGTCTGTTCTTCTGTAGGAGCTAAAGTCTGTCTCCCTGTAGCTTTTACCTCCTGGCCTTAGGGTTGCTCTCATAGTGCTAGGCCATCTCAGAGTGCTGCCCCCCACCTCTTCTTCTCCAGGCTAAACGTTCTCATGAAGTCCTCTCCACCGTTTCTAACTGACTGCACCCCTCCTCAGGGTTGGGCATGCTCACCTGAATGCTACACACCATCGATACTCTTCAGGTGTGGTTCTGGCACTCACAACCACAGTGTGGCAGGACTCGCCCCAATGTTTTCTCCTTAGGTAGTCTAAGTGCCTCATTTTGTGTGTGTGTGTGTGCATATGTGTGTGTCTGTGCGCGGTTTGGAGGGAGTGCTTCCATCCCACTTCCTTGACTCACATTGAGCTTAGTCAACCGAAACTCTTGTATCTCCTCCACCCCGTATTTGTATAGTTTTGTTTTTGTTTTTGTTTTAATTCCAAAGGTAGACGCATGTTGCTTCCTGGTGAATTCCTAAGATCCAGGTTTTGGTCTAGTCTCCCTGATCTCTTTGGATCCTGAACCTGTCACTGTCACCACTTTCATGTCATCCACTACTTTCATCAGTAAGGTGTCCAACTTCCCATCAGAGCCACAGTAAAGACGTTTTATATGGTAAGTGTCAGATGTTGGCCTCCAGCTGCCAGGCTGAGATAGGTTCTTCCAGGTTTGATTTTTCAGCCTGTTTTAAGGAAAGCCATGTTTCTTTTTTGCCACTTATATTTATGCCTTCTACATTAGGAAATCAATATGCAAATTCTAAAATGGCTGTCTTAAACACGAGAGAGAACCAAGAAGGTTTAAGAAGGTACTAGTATTATCTGGATTTCTCTCTGCCTGCAGATGCACCGTTAATGTACTCAGAGGACTCCCGGCTCCATCTAGTGGCCAGGGTTACAAGCTTTCTTTACTGTGTCTTAGGCTATTCCCTTCCTCTGGGGGAATATGCGAGTCCCAGCGAGGGTGGGAGGCTGGAGCGCACTGAATGACCTTTGCCTGGGCTGCAAGGGGCACACTTTCTTTTTCCAATAAGCGAAAGTAGAACAGCCAGCTCTTTCTGTTGGAGCTTTGTTGACTTTTGTGAAAAAACAGGTAACACCTTCAGTTCATCTAATTTTTAAACCCAGAGCAGGCAATGAGGCAATCCAGGACACAGAAAAAAGAAAAACAGCATTAAAATGTAACTTTCAACTCTGCAAGTGGCCTGTTAAGGGAACATGGAGGGGGGTTGAGAAGGAGGTGGCAGATCATGACAAAGAAAGGGTGAGATAAGGGGGTGCCAAGGAAGGGAGAAAGAGGCATCTCTGTGGAGAGAGTTGTCAGAAGGTGAGCTTTCCTCCAACCCTCTCCAGGAACTTTACCACTGGAAACACTGAGGGACCTTCTCAGAAGTGTTGTGTGAAGGACAAAGGCATTTAGATGTTGGCATAAGAAACCAGGAAATTAGCAAAAACTGGATTTTGAAGACAAATAAGTCATTAAAACACCTGTCCTAGTAATTTATAACCTTTCCAGAGATGAATGGATTCCAAGAACAGCTCAACTATTTGTTGGAAGAGAAAAAAGACCCTTAGTTTGGGTACTTTTCCCCACTAAAGACGCGGCACTAGCCCTTTTGCTCTGATTCAGTTCTGCCATTGGCAGGCTGGCCATTCTCATGGGAAGATCCCTGTCCTTTTTAAACAACTGTTAGGTAATATTTGGGGGCCACAGGACACCAAAGAGATGTCAAAGAGGCCAAGCCAGTATTGAGCCAGCCAGTCATGAGAATCCCGAGTTGGAAGGACCTAGGATGTTCACCTCCTGCCTGATGAAGAAACCCCCTTTAGGACAGAGCGTCACCCAGGAAGGGTGGCCCAGACCTCTACTGGGCAGGCTGGATGGCTTGAAGGTTTTCCCTCAGTGTGAGCTGAAATTTGTGTTTCTCTGCTCTCCCACCCACTGATCTTCGTCCCCCCTCTAGCACGTAAAGAAAGCTTCCTCCAAGGAATCCTTCAAATGTGGCAACGCTTCTATTGTGACAAAAAGCAAAAGTAGGTGGTGAGAGGGAGAGGGCACAGGGCAGAAACCAGCCGTTTGGCTTCTCTGGTCTTTTTTTTTTTTGCTTGGTGGGCATGGGAATGCGGGTCTCTGCCGGCTGCCATATTGCACAAGTGACCCTGTGTACAAAGAAGTAGAGATGGTTGTACTTTTGCAGAACGGTGGCTGGGCTCTCCAAGAAGAGAAGAACGAGTAAGGGACAGGAGGAGCTAGGTAGGGAGAGATAGGTAGTGGGCTACGGAATCAGGCTCACAGAAATCCCCAAAATGCAGAGGTGTAAGGAAACCAGAGATAAGGGAACACACCAGACTGCCCTGCCCTGGGTGTCCGGGGTGGGGGTGGGGGCTCTTTTTTTATGACAGTCACCTGTGACCAACGAAGAATAACCAGACCCTAAACAAGAAGTAAGCCATTAAAGATGTTATCACTAAGTCCTTACGCAAACCAAGACGTCTCAAGAATGATAAGGCCACAAGCTCCCTGGTCAGTTTTAAACAAAAGACCGTCAGTGGAGGCCCACGTTGACAACCCTGGCGGGACCCCTCTCACTCACAGAGCTTTATCTGTATCCTTGCTTAATAGAACTCTATCGCTTTACTCACTCCCCTTTGTCTGAGAGATTCATTCTTCGACTCCGTGAGACAAGAACCTAGCTCTCCAGCTTCAAGAGCACCCATGGAAAGGCCAGATAGAATTTCTGAAAGCCCAAGGGTAGCGAGGACCGAACACAGCGGGTCAGATCGGGCTGGAGCTACTCCTTCCAAAAGCTTCAAGTGATCACCAAATTGAACGACGTGGGTTTGAACTGCATGGGTCCACTTATACAGAGATTTTTTTTTCTTGCACTGTAAATGTATTTTCTTTTCCTTGTGATTTTCTTAATGACATTTTCTTTTCTCTAGCTTACTTTATTGTAAGAATATAGTATATAATGCATATGATATATAAAAATATGTGTTGATTGATTATGTCCTTGGTAAGGCTTCCAGTCAATAGCAGGCTGTTAGGACCTTTTTGGGGAGTCAAAAGTTATACATGGATTTTCAACTCTGCAGGGGGTGGTTGGCACCCTGAACCCCCACATTGCTCAGGGGTCAACTGTCTGTATATATATGTGTGTGCGTGCGTGTGTGTATACCTTTCAATACGCACTGCATCCCCCTTGCAGCCTGAGGCCTCTGGAAATGCAGAGTTAGGTGAAGGGCACTGGGGACGACCCAGCCGCTGTGGCTGTCACTGAAGGAGCCCATGGCCCCCCTCTCTCTCTCCCTGGCTAGTGGCATGAATGCAGATCTTAGTGCTCGAGTCTGGGATGGTGGGATATAGGTTGTGAGTCGTAGTGGGAGGGAGGGATGAGAAATCACAAACAAATCCATAAATCATACTGGAAAAACCAAAGGAAGACTCTTTCTAATATAAACACAGGTTTTATGCTGAGACCGGTTGGTTAGACATTCCACCGGGTGAGGTGTGGTGACCAGCCCAGGGTAGGTGGCTACGGACGTGGGAGAGCCCAGGGCACAGACTCGAGAGGCACCATGGCTGGAGAACTCCTGGTGTGCAGTTCCCTGGGGGGCACATATCCCCTTGGGAACGGAATCAGAATTTCAGGCATCACCTTGCTACCCCAGTGGCTTCCTTGTGTCAGGGGTAATTCCATTAAGGATGGGGTTTAACAAAACCTGCACAGAGTCCTGTAACCAGGATCTGGGACCTTGTCGGGGAAGAGATAAACAGAAAGAGATGTGGGAAATAACTGAGTGCCGCGGATGCTGTCTTGACCTCTGGCCAGAGGAAAGACTTCTAGAGCTGGGCTTTGATTGCTGAGTGGGAAATTTCTCAGTCGCTTGGTCTGAAATGAAGCTGCATCTTGTAGACCTAAGGCTTCCAGGCAGGCGAGCTGTGTGGTCGGACTCAACCCTGCCACGGAACAGCTGAATATACCCGGCAGGTCAATTCCTTAAGTTGAGTCTCAGTTGCCTTGTCAGTAAAATGGGGATAATGATTCAGTCCCTGCCTCCCATTCCGGGACTTTGTGCGCCGCCACTGATCTAGTATCTGTGAATACACCTGCGAAATAATCACGCCCTCTTTGACAGGAGATATTTGTGTCACGAGGCAGGAAAAAGCCTCATGTCTTTGAGTGTATGCAAATAGGCACCACGGGCTGAGACAACAGTGGGAAGCAGGTGTCTCAGCAAGGCTTAGTGGGGCTCTGGGGTGGGAGCCACCTCTTCCGACTCTCCGAGGGACCCCGGTATTGAAAAGGCCAGAAGCACCATGGACAAGGCAGCCGCGCATGAGGGCCCCACTCGCTGACTTAGAAAGTGCTAGCACGGGAGCTGACGGAGAGCTACGAGCACCCCCCTCCCCACCGCTTGGCTTTCAGAGAGCACCTCACCAGGCGCCAGGGCTCCCAAGGAGGGATCATGGGTTTATGGCGATGCTAAAGGACGACGTGGCTTGGCTCCGGGGCACCACGGGGACGCTTCCCCGAAGGCGGGGGTGGTGACTACGCCGGCTGGCAGCACGGGGGGAGGGGGAAGGGGGGAGCCCCCGGCGGAGCAGCGGCCGGCCAGCCCCCCTGCTCCCCGCCTCCCGGACCTGCCTTCCTGCTGCAGCGCGGGGGTGTTATCTGCTGCCCAGGAAGCCCGCGTGCCTGCTGGCCCCGCGAGTGCAGGACGCGCAGCAGGCGGTCTTGTAGTAATTGTAGACGCAGAGTCGCGCCTGCACCACCACGTTGCAGTTGTAGTACCTGTCCTTGCAGTTTTCATCTGCAGCAACAGAGAACAGAAAAGACTCTCTGAGCACAGAGCCAGGCGGGACCAGCGGGAGGAGAAAGGGCGCGAGACATGGCTTTCCATCCTGGTCCTGCTTTAATACCTACGGGAGGTGTAGGGTGGGCCAAGAGCTTCCGTTCTTCTTCTTTTCTTTTAAACATGGTAACAGAGTTAGGTAGAGAGAATATAATTCAGTGGACTGTGGTCTCGCTGCTCACCGACATACACAATTCCCAGAGTTCACTCCATGACCACCTCCCCCTTTCTCCTCATTCCTGAGGAATCAAGCCCCACACGTGGTGTTTAGTATCCCCAATCCTGTCTTTATACTTGAACTGGAAATGCTGGTACCCTAATCACTATGTGGCATTTCAGCTTCAAAAAAAAAAAAAAAAAAGAAAAGAAATGATGCAGATCGTATATATTCCTTGGCAACTTGCTCAACGTCGACTTTGTGTGATTCGTTCATGTTTAACGAATGCTCGAGGGAGTTCATTTTCATTACTGAATAGTGTTCCATCGTACATTCTACAACCTATTGATCCATTTTCTACTGACAGTTTTCAATTTTTTACGACTGCAAACTTTGCCCCTTTAAACAGCTGTTACGCATGCTCTCTCTGGGTCTTGCTGGGTCATAAGGTATCTGCAAATCTACTGGCTCTCATCAGATTGCTCTCCCAAGTGGGTGCAACAATTTATCCTTTTGTCAGTTGTGCAGAATGCTTTTGCTTTCTTTTGCTTATGCTGCGTGTTTTATTTTTTTGCTGATCTGGTGGATGTGACCTTACCCCCAAAGGAGGTTGAACAGATCATCATATTATTTGCCATTTGAGTTTCCTTTTCTATGAATTGCTTTTCCTATCTTTTGACCACTTGCTAATTTAGTTAACTTAAAACAAATGAGTCATGGAAATTCTTGACATACAATGGATCCTGATCCTTTATTCATTAGATGTGTTACAAATATCTTCTCCACGCCTGTGGCTTTTCTCATCACTTTGCTGCAGTGTTATTTGTTAAAAAGATAGTATTTTTAATATAACAGATGTTATAATATTTTCATTTGTGGTTTGGTATTTGTGTTTCTCATTTACAAAATCCTTCCCTACACTGATATATATATTTCCCCATATTCTCTTCTAAGAGTTAAAAAAATTTCTCCTCACATTTATAATTCACCTGGAATTGATGTGCGTGTGTGTGGTGACAAGTAGGAATTCAATTTGTTTTTTTCCTATATGGATAAACAATCGTCTCATCACCATGCACTGAATGTTCATGTTTCCTCCCCGGATTCATAATGTTAACCTTGACCATGTATCATGCACCATAACATGCTCAGATTTATTTTTGGGCACTCTATTCTGCACTCATTTGTTTGTCTATCCTTGTGCAGTATGTCTTCATACATGGTAAGATACATTTCCCAACATTGTTCCCAACATCCTTCCTCCAAAATTACCTTGGCTATTATTGGGTCTCTGCTGTAAACTTTAGACACAGTCTGTCTGATTTTCTATGAAAAGCCCTGTCTAGATTTTGATTAACATTGCTTGAATTTATAGATTAACTTGGAAAATAACTGACATAATTTTAGCTGCTTGCTTTTTGATATTACAAATATATTGAATACATTTATGTATCATAACATACAGTTTTACCACATTCTTTTGAAGATGTCAGTTCTATCCTGTGTACAGTAACATAATTAACCATTTCCTTCTACTGGTAGAAATATAATTGCTTCTAATTTTTATGAGTTACAAGAAATTCTACAATTCCTTCATTTATTAATTCTACACAATTTACTGAGCCTTATTCTTCGTGTATATGTATATCTGTACAATTTTGAGAGTCTATCTTTATCATTTTTTAAATTTATTTGACACAGGGAGAGAGACTGCGAAAGAGGAAACACAAGCAGGGGGAGTGGGAGAGGGAGAAGCAAGCTCCCAGCTGAGCAGGGAGCCCGATGCGGGGCTCGATCCCAGGACCCTGGGATCATGACCTGAGCAGAAGGCAGACGCTTAACGACTGCGCCACCCAGGAGCCTATCTTCAGTATACATTTCTAGAAGTGGAGTTACTGAGTCAAAGATATCACATACTTTACATATTGAGCGATATTGCCAAAGTTCTCTGAAAAGATTACGCTCAGTTACAAGCAGGAGCTTGTACTACTTCTCTCACTATTTCTTCCTCCTGGCTCCCCGCTGGACATTTTCTTCTTATATTGGTTGTATCACATTCCAATAAGGTATGTTTCACATTTTTCGCACAATTGTTGCTCATTGTCCCTCTCTTTTCCTTTCTTCTTCTCTTCCAACTTGGGTTACGATGTCTGTGATGGCTAATTTTATGTGTCAAATGTATGGGTGATGGGGAGCCCAGATGAGACATGATTTCTGGGTGTGTCTGGGAGGGTGTTTCTGAATGGGGTCAGCATTTTAATTGATGGGCCCAGTAAAGCAGGTGGCCCTCCCCAGTGGAGATGGGACTCACTCACTGAGGGCCTGAATAGAACATCAAACAGAGGAAGGAGGAATTTGTCCCTTTCCTGCCTCACTGCTTGAGCTGGACATTTCATGTCATCTTCTCCTGCCCTTGGGCCAGAATTTATACCATCAGCTCCCCTGGTTCTCAGGCCTTCAAGACTCAGATTGAATTACACCAGCAGCTTTCTTGAGTCTCCAGCTTGTGACTGGTAGGTTGTGGGACTTCTACGCTTCTACGTTCACGTGAACCAGTTTGTCATAATGAATTTTTTTCTATCATCTATCTATCTATCTATCTATCTATCTATCTATCTATCTATCTATCATCTATCATCATCTATGTATTATCTATCTATCTATCTATCTATCTACTCATCCATCCACCCATCTATACTATTGGTTCTGGCTCTCTAGAGAACCTTGACTATTACAATGTCCTTAACAGGAGAAAACTTTTTAATTTATTATGTTATGTTTTTACATTCAGCAATAAGGTCTCTGAGTTTTGTGTCTAGCTTATGAAGGCTTAACCAACCCCAAGAATATCTATCTTTTCTGGTATTTCTACATTGTGTTTTCTATGCAAAGGTCTCTAATCCTTTAGGCATTTATGTATATATGGCATAAAGCAAGATGTAAAATGTTTTGCTTTGTTTTTTTCAAATGGATCTTTGATTATCTGAATGCAATGGAAGTCTCTCCTCTCCCCACTTCCTTAACATTAGGTCTTTATTGGGTGCCTAGGTGGCTCAGTCAGTTAAGCGTCTGCCTTCAGCTCAGGTCATGATCCCAGGGTCCTGGGATTGAGCCCAGCATCGGGCTCCCTGCTCAGCGGGGAGCCTGCTTCTCTCTCCCTCTTCCACTCCTGCCTGCTCATGTGCTCTCTCTTGCTCTCGCTCTCTCTCAAATAAATAAAGTCTTAAAAAAAATTAGGCCTTTATCATACTTCACTTCCCTCATATCGGAATTCTGTATTATAACACCCATAACCCTGTCTCTTCCTGACTCAGCATATAGTTTTAATTTCTGTGTTTTATAATGTGTTCAAGTATATGATAAGGCAATATATTTGAGGATATTATATGTTGAACCTCATGAACCTTCTTTTATCCTCTTTACAGATTTTTTTAAAAAGATTTTATTTTTTAAGTAATCTCTACACCCAAAGTGGGGCTTGAAATCATGACCTTAAGATCAAGAATCTCATGCTCCACAGACTGAGCCAGCCAGGCGACCCCTCTTTACAGTACTGAGTGTTCCCATTCAGGAATAGTTAGTCTCTCTATCCATTCACATTTCTTATTATGTTCTATATCAAGGTTTTCTTATTTTTAATTATTAACCGCTTTTTTCTAAATAGGCTTAGACCTTTCTTATTAATTTTCTTCCTTCCACTGTTTTGCACCTACAATTAAAAGTTGAAATCTCACTCCTTTGACCTTAAAGATAATGGAACCAAATCTCTGAAATCATTACCATTTTAGTCAATTTGCATTTAAGTTTGGAGGGTGGCTTGGATCACCACCCAAGCTATGGACAGTCATCTTAAACTATGAAACTTATCATACTGAAAGTGTTTTGACCCCCTGAGCCCCACAACTGTGGGCTTGGCATTTTCATACGAGGGAACTTGCTGGGGTTTAAGAAGGGTTTGTTTTCTGAGATAGGAATCCCTACTTACCAACTTCAGGGACACAGTCCTGAGGGTTACAAGATTCTTTCTCTTCTGGTTTCAACTGAGGGTCACAGAGATTGCTTAGGGTCATGTCATCTGACAGGCAGCGCACTTCGCGGACCCGGAAGCCGCCCTGGCAGCTCTTGGAACACTGCATGGTGACAAAAAGAGAGGGGTAGGTTTTTGGCCGTCCATTAGCTCAGCACACTGGAAGGGCAGATACTGGAAAATTTCAAACATCTTCGAAAGGAGACTAAACACTAAAACAAACTCCCATGCATCAACCAGCATCAACAACGATCAACTCACGGCCAACTGTGTCCCATCTGTACCCCACCCATGTCTACTCCACTTCTATTTTGAGGCAAATCTAGACATCAGTTCTTCTATAATATTTCAGTTTGTAGCTCTAAAAGACAAAACTCTTAAAAAGTTACCACAATTGTATTATTACACCTAGAAATTAACATGTCCTTATCTTCAAAAATATATTCAGAGTTCCCATTTCCACTTCTCTTGTGAATCTCAAGTTTTTAATACCTTTTTTTTCTTTTTGAATCAGGATCCACAACAGGCCCGCACATTGCAGTTGACCGACAGGCCTTTTAGGACTCTTTTTTTTTTTTTTTTAATATTTTATTTATTTATTTGACAGACAGAGAGAGAGAGCACAACCAGGGGAAGTGGCAGGCAGAGGGAGAAGCAGGCTTCCTGCTGAGCAGGGAGCCCGACGTGAGGCTCGATCCCCAGGACCCTGGGATCACAACCAGAGCCGAAGGCAGACGCTTAACTGACTGAGCCACCCAGGCGCTCCTAGGACTCTTTTTAATCCACAGGTTCGCCCCCATTGCCTTTTATCCCCATTGTACTTTATTATCTAGAGGAAAGGAGTCATTTGTCCTGTAGAGTTTCCCATAGTCAGGATTTTGCGGACTGCATCTACATCGTTACAGTTTAACATCTTTCTCTGTCCTCTGCATTTCCTGTAAATTGGAAGTTGGGTATAGAAGAGGCCCTAATGGGTGCAGGTTTATTTGTTTTTGTGGTGAGACTGCTTCATTGGATGTGTGTGGTTGTCTCTGTTTGGGGATGTCAGCAGCCACGGATGTGCCATGTCCAGATCTATTAATCCACTGTGGTTGAAGAATGGTGGTAAAACTCTATCATCTCTTCTTCTTTTATTAGCTAGGAAACGAAAATAATCCCTGCCCCATGCCTACCTAGATTTGCTCTTTGGTACACCCAGTGGTACAGCTTGTTTAGGAAAGACGGGGTAAATGCTTGATTACTTTCCTTTATGTATCAGTCTTCAGAATAATGAGATGGTTTCCCTAATGGTGGATCCTCCAATTAGTTTTTTTTTTTATTATTATACACTGATTATAAATGGATGGGTTTAAATACATATGATGTATTTCATTCAATCTATGGCAATTAATATCTTTACTGATGTTCACTGATGTCTCCTCAGTGGCTAGTCTGAGCCCTCAAAACTTGGTTCTTGAGTCCTTCAGGCATGAACTCAATTGTCTTTGAGAACTTCCTTGCCATCTGGGATAAAAAGATATTCTAATCTAATTTGTACGTATACAGTCCCAAACCTGGAATCAGCTGTTCTCTAAGAATTCCTGGTTGCTTTTGGTGGAGAGTGGTATTCTGAAACCACACTTTGGCTGATAGGCACGCCTTTTGCTACTGGGTTGGCCACTGTTTCTAGGCTCTTTCAATGGGTAAATGGGTAAAACTGGGAAAGAACTTTTTTTTAAGATATTTTGTGAGTTCATACTGATGTTTCTGATTCAAATTTGGGAAAACAGGATTTTCATTTAAACCTCTTCCATCTCACGTGTATCTCCATTCTCCTGAGTTGAGAATCCTGTTTCCCAAGGATCCTGGGAAAGACAGAAAGCTACTACCATATTGTCAATACGGTATCATACATGTTATCATAAGGTAAATTACTTGTTTACTTTAGCACTCACTATCCACTCAACTATCTCAGATTACGGTACAACACTCTCACTAAAAATACGGTCATTGCAAACAGTGTCAACATTTTCTAATTCTCTTGGTCCTCAAGGATAGACAGTCAAATTACTGTTTTTGTTTGTTTTCCACTGGGTGTGGAGCTCAGCATGGGGATTGAACTCACGACCCTGAGACTAAGACCTGAACTGAGATCAAGAGTCGGATGCCTAACCAACTGAGCCAGCCAGGCGCCCCAAATTACTGTTTTATTTCATTTTATTTTTTTTTTAAAGATTTTATTTATTTATTTGAGACAGAATGAGAGAGAGAGAGCTCATGAGAGGGGGGAGGGTCAGAGGGAGAAGCAGGCTCCCCGCTGAGCAGGGAGCCCGATGTGGGACTCGATCCCGGGACTCCAGGATCATGACCTGAGCCGAAGGCAGTCGCTTAACCGACTGAGCCACCCAGGAGCCCCCAAATTACTATTTTAAAGCCACCTGCAATAGTGCTGATGCTGCCAACTGGATACATATTTAGGTTGAATTGTTTCATTATATTTTCCATTTTTGGGGATTCCTTTGTTCAAATCTAATTTTGTTTTAGGATTGTCTAAATATCAGTTTACTCAAATTTATAAAACAAGGCATATTCAAAGATATCTCTCTTCCTTCACTGTCTTTGCTGTTATCATAACCATTTATTTCATATTTGTTTCAGTTTACTTGTTTTTAATTTACATACAGAAAAAGTCACTTTTTGTGGTGGCGCACAGTTCTGTGAGTTTTGACAAATTCATAGAGTCGTGTATTTCCTGCTGCAAATAAGATCCAAGAGTTTCATCAAACACAGCAGATCCTCTTGCCCTGCCCTTCTGTAGCAAGACTCATCCCACCCCATCCTCTGGCAATCACTGATGCGGTCTCTGTCCCTGTGGTTGTGTCTTTTTCAGAATATATAAAAGGAATCATACAATATGTAGCTCTTGGGGTCTTTCTTTCACTTAGCAAAGTGCATCTGAAGTTCAACCATGTCGGCTCGTTTGTTCTTGTTGCTGAGTACTCTTCTGTGGTTCGGGATGTACTGCTATTTGTTTATCTACTGGCCTGTGGAGGCACATCTGGGTTGTTTCCAGCCAGGTGTTTTGGGAGGTCATCTCCTCTGACTTGGCCTGATGAACTTGGCCCTTCTAGACCTTCCAAACCAAAGGGCAAAATAACACAGTGATCTGTTCTTGCATTCTCAAAGGCCGTGGCCAATATCAAAACAATTGAATTCCATTTCCCAGAAGTTGACAAAACACCTTTCAAACTCAACACCTGCTTTGTTCCCATTTGCCTCTGAGGTGTGGTTTACCCGTGCCCAAAGTCTGTTATCACTGGAGTAGACATACACTATTGGGAAACAGAATTCTCAGCTTTCATACATATATTTCATAAGCAAAATCCCTTTTATCACCTTTGCATGATTCTGAGAAAGGCTCTGGCCTCTACTCTGGCTTCCCCTACAGGCTCTGCTTGATGATCTTCAGTGACAAAAGGCAGAACGAACCTCCGCCAACCCCTCATGTGTCTAAGGCATGGTCACCAGCAATGATGCCTTAGGCAGTTTTCTGTCTTAGGAAGGTTTTTGAAAAAAAAATTGTTTTTATCCCTATTTTCATCCTTTCCCATTTTGTTCCTTAATCATCAACTTCTGTATTAACTCTTTCTCTCTCTGTCTCTTCATTTACACACTACCCTCCCTCCTCACAGAAAGGATTTGAGAGGTCTTAAGAAATACTTAATGGTTTACAAGATTTAAGGAAAAAAAGGTAAGAAGACTGGAGCAAAAAAGAAGATAAAAGTAGGAAAGAGAGAGAAAAGCTGGGGGCACATTAACATACAAAATCCACTCTGTGAGGTCTGATAAACTCTCTCTTAGAGATGGACCACAATTTTGGTTCTGAGTTTCCAAGCGGCCAATTCAAAGAGAAAAATAGGATCAATCTCATCATCTACAAATCCATAATGTCTACAGGATGAGGAAAAAAGTACACACACACACAGAGGTTCCTGAGGCTTGACAGAAATTCCTTCAGTGAGTTTTACAATGAGATCACTGCACCATGTAGTATCCTCAAGAGCATCCTTGAACTCCTTCAGCCATTAATCTGCTGCAACAACATTTCTCAAAATGCAGTCCAAGGACACCTTTATCCAAGTCACCTAAAGAGTTTGTTCAAAATTCAAATTCCTCGGCTAGGGTGGACCCGGAATCCATCTTTTCAAACAAGATCCCAGTTGATTCTAATGCACACTGAGATTGAAAGTCACTGCTTTATGGCCTCTCCAGTTTAGAGATCAAGATGGTCCCAGTCTCTGGCTCCTCCCCAAGCAGGCTGCTTCCAGGGGTGCCCCCAAAGTGATAGTCTAGAGTAGGTCATTCTGGCACATAGTAGGCGGTCTGACTGTCTCTGGGAGGAAAGAAGAATGATGTACTAATGCAATCTCTGTCAAGAGCACCATGACTTACCATGCTCCATTCTGTGTTAAACCATTTGGCCCCGCAAGGCTTGAGGTGGCATGCTTGCTGGCTGGGGGGTCTCTCCAGGAAGGAACATTCATAGGGGTCCAGCACTTCAAAGGTGTCTGCATTCTTCCTAACACAAATCACCTCCCTCTGTTGCGTCCCACTCCCACACTCGATGGAACACTGGAGAAAAATCAGAGAAGGATGGGTGTCACATGCTGGAGAGGGGACAGGAACATCAAGGGATGTTTATGAGTGTTTTCTATCATCAATTCAGTTAGGACGAGCCCAGGGACACCTGGAAAATGTTACTGGGTAAGATGTAACAGGTGGATGGCAGTTTTCCCAAGAGCTCTGTGTCGGGAATGGAGCGTGGGTGCCCTGAGTTATCACAGCGCCAGGATGCTGGTCTCCGAGATCGTGGTGCCCTCTGTGTGAGATTGAAATGGTTTCTTTTAGGCCACTTCTTTAGACGCCCCCTCCCCCTGGCACACACAGAGGGACACATCAGCCTGTCAATTTGGTTGTTCCTGTCCAGTAGATTCTGACACTTCTCACTGCGAAACAATGAACTATCATTCTGGTTGATCTGCCGGTCTCAGCGGGTGGATACTGGAAATGACTTAGTCTCTCCAATCCCGCACACTTGTGGACGAGGGGCTACATTAAAATTCTTTGGGACACACAAAGCTGAGCAGATCCCAGACTGGGGACAATGTCCCCTAAGGTCAGCCCTCCCAACAGGTGGCCAGCAGGAAACCTCTGACTGCAGGGTCCAAGCCTCTCACTTCCCCCTTTGGTGGGAAGCTCGAGAGGGTAGTCACACAAAGAGGGCGGTCAGACAATTACACATGTTGGTATGTATTGTTAGTTTACAGAAACGTGATGTGTATAACTGCTCACAAATTATTCTCTTTCTATTACTTTGTAAAATGTTTCCTGTTCACGTCTGGTTTACTCTTAATACTTCCTGATTACAACATTTTAAAGCTGTGATCCATATACATCTTAAATAATCTACTTAATAACCTTAAATAATCTACTATCTTTATAAAAGCCTCTAACAATTTCTTTAGTTGAAACTCTTCATATTAGCTCTGCTGTCCGTATGCAGGAACGTAGTCAAATAAAAACAGTGAAAAAACCACACATACCTATAGAAGAAAAAGGCAAACCCCAAACCAATAGACTATGGTCTATTAGTCACATAGGACGTAATAAGCATCACCCTCAGCAATTTCCACTTGGTGCCCTTTTTTGGGGGGGGGGGGGGGAACATCTTCATAAGACATCCAGAGGACAAATCTTCTTGGTTTGTTTTTCTTATTTTCTTCCATGTGAGTTAATGACTGATTTGGAGTATATTCAGGTTTTTCTTTTCTTTCAAATTCTGTGGACAATGACAACACTGGAGGCAGGAGAGGGGTGACCAGTTACCAGGCAAAGGCCTGGCCTTCCCTGCAGGGGGAGTGAGATTGTGTGCTAAGGATCCAGGGGGCAGCAGTGGGGAGAACAGGAGACATGGAAACTAGTCCAGACATCGTCACTAAATAGCTCCGAGTCTTTGGCCAAGATATTGCACTTTCCCAGGTGCCCACTGTCTCGCTTGCAAAGTGGGGGTTTGGAAACCTGATCTGAAAGACCTCTGACTGCTCTGGGGGTCTGTGCCTGTACCGAGTGCTTGGTAGAATAGCAGATGACAAACCTTGACCAAAACTTGAAGCTACTTTCTGCTATTTTTATTTTTAAGATTTAATTTATTTATTTGACAGAGAGTGAGAGCAGGAATGGAAGCAGGGGGAGTGGGAGCAGGAGAGGGAGAAGCAGGCTTCCCACCGAGCAGGGAGCCCAGTGCGGGGCTTGATCCCAGGACCCTGGGATCATGACCTGAGCCAAAGGCAGACGCTTAATGACTGAGCCACCCAGGCGTCCCTATTTTCTGCTATTTTAACGAGGTCCTTAAGAGATTAGGCAGTTAAGGGAGAATGAGCACATATCTCAGCCTTCTACCCTAAATGCCCAGAAATGGCAGAATATGTGTGTTAGGAACAAGTGAATGGATGTGTGTGTGTGTGTGTGTGGAGGGGTATGTATGTATGCATGAAATAGCATTTGAAAACGGGAAAGGACACTCATCCTTGGTGGACCAGAAATTATGGGGAATATTTGAATGGTGAAAGGCAGATGGGATTAAGTTGAAGGAGCACATCATAGTTCAAAATGCATATAGAAGAGGATGCCCAGCAAAGAGGAAGCATTTCAAGAGCTTCAGGCGAGAAGGAATACGAGAAGCAGGAAGGAGGCCTCAGGATGGTGAGACAGTGATCAGCTAAGGCACTGACCAGGAACAGCAGGGCAGGGCTGACTGGCAGGGGAAAATGAAGGCATCTGCCCCTACTATCAAAGGGCAAAGTGAAGACACTTTTGGATATTTAAGCGTTCAGAAACTTACCACTCATGATCCTATTTGAAAGACTTACTGGGTAGTGGTCTCTGATAAAATGAAAAAGAACCAGGAAGAAGACACAACCAGGAAAGACACGAAGTAGAAGAGTTGGTAAGAGCTATTGTTAATAATGGATACAGGGGTTTTGGGGGATGATGTTCTGGATGTTCTGGAATTAGACAGCGGTGATGGTTGTACAGCTTTGTGAGTATACTAAACACCACTGCATTGTAAACTTTTAAAAGGGTGAATTTTTTTAGGGTATGTGAATTATATTTTAATTAAAAAAATAACCTTTGGAGGGGAGACAGCTATTTTTAAACCTGAATCAGTATTTTCTATAAAATTAATTAACATTAATATGGAGCTAGATCCAGATGATGTCAACATCTTTTTGGAGATATTGTGGATTGAGAAACTGGAGGTAAGCACATGGAGACTTAAGGCTTCTGTCTGCTTTTGGGGGAGGATGTGATTGCTGATAGCTTGACACAGAAACATGACAGTTTAAAACTGTGTGTTAAAAATTTGAGTGTTAGGACTAAATGAATAAAAGTAGGATTTATAACTTCCAAAATGTTAGAGGGGAAAGATGGAATTAAGGAAACCTGATCTGTGCACATGTGCAGAAAGGAAAGAAGAAACAGACCAAGAAAGCATGGCAATAACCTAAATAAAAAACACAAATTAAGATGGCAGGGAAAAGTCCAAGCATGTAAGTGATTACAATAAGTGTGAATGGTTAAAATTAAGAAACAGAGACTTGCAGATTGGGTAAAATTAAAGACAAAAATAGTCCTGCATACAAAAGACATATCTTAAAAAATACATAAAAATTGGGGGGCGGAGCAAGATGGCGGAGGAGTAGGAGACCTGGATTTCATCTCCTCTCAGGAATTCAGCTGGATAGGGATCAAACCATTCTGAACACCTACAAACTCAACAGGAGATCGAAGAAAAGAAGAGCAACAACTCTCTCATCAGAAAAGCGACCACTTTCTGGAAGGTAGGACGTGCGGAGAAGTGAATCCGAGGCGATATTCGGGAGGATAGACGGCGGGGGAGGGGCCTCCGTCGGCCAATTCTGGCAAGTGATAGAGCCGCGGAGCACAAAATCGGAACTTTTAAAAGTCTGCTCCGCTGAGGGACGTCACTCTGGTGGCTAAGCGGGGGGTGGAACCCTCCGGGACAGTGTGGTCTCAGGACCCTCGGGGTCACAGAAAGACTGGGGGTGCCTGAGGGTGGCAGAGCTCCCAGGTAACGGAGCAGGGAAGCCGGCTGCAGAGGCGGAGCCCAGGCACGGGCTCTCAGCTCGGGGTCGCCATAAACCGTGATCCGCGGCACAGTCGGGCCCCTGCTCCTCCAGCAGGGACCCAACAAGCGGCAGATCCGGGGAGACTCACCTTCCTCCCCTGGGAGGAGCCGCGTGGGAGTGCACCTCAGGGATCTGCTGGGTTTGGAGACTCCACCCGGGGTCGGGTGCCAGAGATAGAAATGCAGGGTCACAGGCGGGGTGAGCACGGAGTGCGGCCGGAGACCGTGGAGACGGGAGTGACTGATGGCTTTTCTCTGGGGGCTCACTGAGGAGCGGGGCCCCGAGTTCTCTGCTCCTCCGGGGCGGAGATTGGGAGGCCGCCATTTTCACGCTCCGCCTCCAAAGCTGTATGGAAAGCTCGCAGGGAACAAAAGCCCCGGAGAGCAAACCCGAGCAGATTACTTAGCTGGGAGGGGGCAAGGGCGGGGCAATTCCGCCTCCGGCAGAGACATTTGGAAACCACGGCAACAGGCCCCTCCCCAGAAGATCAGCGAGAACAGCCAGCCAAGACCAAGTTTACCGATCAATGAGAACGGCAGAGCTCCAGCGCTAGGGGACTACTGCACATAGAATTCATGGCTTTTTTACCATGATTCTTTAGTCTTTCAAAGTTAATTTTTTTTAACTGTCTTTTTTCTTTTTGAATTTTTCTTTTTCCCTTTTTCAACCAACATCTTATCAATCCCTTTTTTAAAAAAACATTTTTATTTTTCATTTTTAAAGTCATATTCTATCCCTTCATAGTAGTTACCCGTATTTTTGGCTTATATATATAAGTTGTTCTCTCTTTAAAATTTTGAGATAGTTTCTTCTAACAGATTAAAATATACCCTAAATCTCTAGTATATGGTGTTTTCTATTCCCCTGCCTGATCACATCCTCTCCCTTTTTTTTTCTTTTTTCTTTTTTTAAATCCTCTTCTTTCTTTTTTCAAACAACTTCTTATCAATTCCTTTTATAAAATTTTTTATAATTTCCATTTACAGTCATATTCCATCCCTTCATCATATCAACCCTTATTTTTGTACATATATAAGTTTTTCTTTCTTTAAAATTTTGGGAGGCACTTTCTCCTAAAAGACCAAAATACACCCCAAATCTAGTGTGTGGCACTGATCTATATTACCAGCCTGATCATATTTGATCACACTCTGTTTTTTTTTTGTTGTTGTTGTTTTGTTTTGTTTGTTTTTGTTTTTATCTTTATCTTTTTCTTTTTTTTCTTTCTCTTTTTTCTCTCTTTCCCTTTCTTTTCCCACTGCTTCAGGTCTTTTCTGATTTGTTTAGAGTATATTTTCTGGGGACGTTGTTACTCTGCTAGCATTTTGTTCTCTCATTAATCTATTCTCTTCTGCACAAAATGACAAGACGGAAAAAATCACCTCAACAAAAAGAACAAGAGGTAGTACCGACTGCCAGGGACCTACTCAATATGGACATTAGTACGATGTCAGATCTAGAGTTCAGAATCATCACTTTAAAGATATTAGCTGGGCTTGAAAAAAGCATGGAAGTTATTAGAGAAACCCTTTCTGGAGAAGTAAAAGAACTAAAATCCAACCAAGTAGAAATAAAAAAGGCTATTAATGAGGTGCAATAAAAAATGGGGGTGCTAACTGCTAGAATAAATGAGGCAGAAGAGAGAATCAGTAACATAGAAGATGAAATGATGGAAAATAAAGAAGCTGAGAAAAAGAGAGATAAACAACTACTGGACCATGAGGGCAGAATTCGAGAGATAAGCGATACCATAAGATGAAACAACATTAGAATAATTGGGATCCCAGAAGAAGAAGAAAGAGAGAGAGGGCCAGAAGGTATAATGGAGCAAATTATAGCAGAGAACTTCCCTAATTTGGGGAAGGAAACAGGCATCAAAATCCAGGAAGCACAGAGAACCCCTCTCAAAATCAATAAAAATAGGTCAAAACCCCGACATCTAATAGTAAAACTTATGAGTCTCATAGACAAAGAGAAAATCCTGAAAGAAGCTCAGGAGAAGAGATATGTAACCTACAAGGGTAGAAACATTAGATTGGCAACAGACCTATCCACAGAGACCTGGCAGGCCAGAAAGGACTGGCAGAATATATTCAGAGCACTAAATGAGAAAAATATGCAGCCAAGAATACTCTATCCAGCTAGGCTGTCATTGAAAATTGAAGGAGAGATAAAAAGCTTCCAGGACAAACAAAAACTAAAGGAATTTGCAAACACAAAACCAGCCCTACAGGAAATCTTGAAAGGGGTCCTCTAAGCAAAGAGAGAGCCTAAAAGCAACATAGACCAGAAAGGAACACAGACAATATATGGTAACAGTCACCTTACAGGCAATACAATGGCACTAAATTCCTATCTTTCAATAGTTACCCTGAATGTAAATGGGCTAAATGCCCCAATCAAAAGACACAGGCTATCAGACTGGATTAAAAAACAAGACCCATCGATATGCTGTCTGCAAGAGACTCATTTTAGAACCAAAGACACCCCCAGATTGAAAGTGAGGGGGTGGAAAACCATTTACCATGCTAATGGACACCAAAAGAAAGCTGGGGTGTCAATCCTTTTATCAGACAAATTAGATTTTAAACCAAAGACTGTAATAAGAGATGAGGAAGGACATTATATCATACTTAAAGGATATATCCAACAAGAAGATCTAACAATTGTAAATATCTATGCCCCTAACATGGGAGCAGCCAATTATATAAGGCAATTAATAACAAAAGCAAAGAAACACACTGACAACAATACAATAATAGTGGGGGACTTTAACACCCCCCTCTCTGAAATGGACAGATCATCTAAGCAAAAGATCAACAAGGAAATAAAGACTTTAAATGACACACTAGACCAAATGGACTTCACAGACATATTCAGAACATTCCACCCCAAAGCAACGGAATACACATTCTTCTCTAGTGCCCATGGAACATTCTCCAGAATAGATCACATCCTAGGTCATAAATCAGGTCTCAACAGGTACCAAAAGATTGGGATCATTCCCTGCCTATTTTCAGACCACAATGCTTTGAAACTAGAACTCAATCACAAGAGGAAAGTCGGAAAGAACTCAAATACATGGAGGCTAAAGAGCATCCTACTGAAGAATGAATGGGTCAAGCAGGAAATTAAAGAAGAATTAAAAAAATACATGGAAACCAATGAAAATGAAAACACAACTATTCAAAATCTTTGGGATGCAGCAAAGGCAGTCCTAAGAGGAAAGTATATAGCAATACAAGCCTTTCTCAAGAAACAAGAAAGGTCTCAAGTACACAACCTAACCCTACACCTAAAGGAGCTGGAGAAAGAACAGCAAATAAAGCCTAAACCCAGCAGGAGAAGAGAAATCATAAAGATCAGAGCAGAAATCAATGAAATAGAAACTAAAAGAACAGTAGAACAGATCAACGAAACTAGGAGCTGGTTCTTTGAAAGAATTAACAAGATTGATAAACCCCTGGCCAGACTTATCAAAAAGAGAAGAGAAATGACCCAAATCAACAAAATCATGAATGAAAGAGGACAGATCACAACCAACACCAAAGAAATACAAACAATTATAAGAACATATTATGAGCAACTCTATGCCAGCAAATTAGATTACCTGGAAGAAATGGAGGCATTCCTAGAGATGTATCAACTACCAAAACTGAACCAGGATGAAATAGAAAACCTGAACAGACCTATAACCACTAAGGAAATTGAAGCAGTCATCAAAAATCTCCCAAAAAACAAAAGCCCAGGGCCAGATGGCTTCCCAGGGGAATTTTACCAAACATTTAAAGAAGAATTAATACCTATTCTTCTGAAACTGTTCCAAAAAATAGAAATGGAAGGAAAACTTCCAAACTCATTTTATGAGGCCAGCATTACCTTGATCCCAAAACCAGACAAAGACCCCATGAAAAAGGAGAATTACAGACCAATATCCCTGATGAACATGGATGCAAAAATTCTCACCAAAATACTAGCCAATAGGATCCAACAGTACATTAAAAGGATTATTCACCATGACCAAGTGGGATTTATCCCTGGGCTGCAAGGTTGGTTCAACATCCGCAAATCAATAAATGTGATACAATACATTAACAAAAGAAAGAACAAGAATCATATGATCCTCTCAATAGATGCAGAAAAAGCTTTTGACAAAGTACAGCATCCTTTCTTGATCAAAACTCTTCAGAGTATAGGGATCGAGGGTACATACCTCAATATCATAAAAGCCATCTATGAAAAACCTACAGCAAATATCATTCTCAATGGGGAAAAACTGAGAGCTTTCCCCCTAAGGTCAGGAACGAGGCAGGGATGTCCACTATCACCACTGCTATTCAACATAGTATTGGAAGTCCTAGCCACAGCAATCAGACAACAAAAAGAAATCAAAGGCATCCAAATCGGCAAAGAAGAAGTCAAACTCTCACTCTTTGCAGATGATATGATACTCTATGTGGAAAACCCAAAAGACTCCACCCCAAAACTGCTAGAACTCATACAGGAATTCAGTAAAGTGGCAGGATACAAAATCAATGCACAGAAGTCAGTGGCATTCCTATACACCAACAACAAGACAGAAGAAAGAGAAATTAAGGAGTCGATCCCATTTACAATTGCACCCAAAACCATAAGATACCTAGGAATAAATCTAACCAAAGAGACAAAGGATCTGTACTCAAAAAACTATAAAATACTCATGAAAGAAATTGAGGAAGACACAGGGAAATGGAAAAACGTTCCATGCTCATGGATTGGAAGAACAAATATTGTGAAGATGTCAATGCTACCTAGAGCAATCTACACATTCAATGCAATCCCCATCAAAATACCATCCATTTTTTTTTCAAAGAAATGGAACAAATCATCCTAAAATTTGTATGGAACCAGAAAAGACCCCGCATAGCCAGAGGAATGTTGAAAAAGAAAAGCAAAGCCGGCGGCATCACAATTCCGGACTTCCAGCTCTATTACAAAGCTGTCATCATCAAGACAGCATGGTACTGGCACAAAAACAGACACATAGATCAATGGAACAGAATAGAGAGCCCAGAAATGGATCCTCAACTCTATGGTCAACTCATCTTTGACAAAGCAGGAAAGAATGTCCAATGGAACAAAGACAGTCTCTTCAACAAATGGTGTTGGGAAAATTGGATAGCCACATGCCGAAGAATGAAACTGGACCATTTCCTTACACCACACACAAAAATAGACTCCAAATGGTTGAAAGACCTAAATGTGAGACAGGAGTCCATCCAAATCCTAAAGGAGAACACAGGCAGCAACCTCTTTGACCTCAGCCGAAGCAACTTCTTCCTAGAAACATCGCCAAAGGCAAGGGAAGCAAGGGCAAAAATGAACTATTGGGACTTCATCAAGATAAAAAGCTTTTGCAAAGCAAAGGAAACAGTCAACAAAACCAAAAGACAACCGACAGAATGGGAGAAGATATTTGCAAATGACATATCAGATAAAGGGCTAGTATCCAAAATCTATAAAGAACTCATCAAACTCAACACCCAAAAAACAAAGAATCCAATCAAGAAATGGGCAGAAGACATGAACAGACATTTTCCCAAAGAAGACATCCAAATGGCCAACAGACACATGAAAAAGTGCTCAATATCACTCGGCATCAGGGAAATCCAAATCAAAACCTCAATGAGATACCACCTCACACCAGTCAGAATGGCTAAAATTAACAAGTCAGGAAACGACAGATGTTGGTGGGGATGTGGAGAAAGGGGAACCCTCCTACATTGTTGGTGGGAATGCAAGCTGGTGCAGCCACTCTGGAAAACTGTATGGAGGTTCCTCAAAAGGTTGAAAATAGAGCTACCATATGATCCGCAATTGCACTACTGGGTATTTACCCCAAAGATACAAAAGTAGGGATCCGAAGGGCTACGTGCACCCCAATGTTTATAGCAGCAATGTCCACAATAGCCAAACTGTGGAAAGAGCCAGGATGTCCATCGACAGATGAATGGATAAAGAAGAGGTGGTATATATATACAATGGAATATTATGCAGCCATCAAAAGGAATGAGATCTTGCCATTTGCAACGACGTGGATGGAACTGGAGGGTATTATGTTGAGTGAAATAAGTCAAACAGAGAAAGACATGTATCATATCATCTCACTGATATGAGGAATTCTTAATTGCAGGAAACAAACAGGGTTGCTTGAGTGGGGGGTGGGTGGGAGGCATGGGGTGACTGGGTGATAGACACTGGGGAGGGTATGTGCTCTGGTAAGTGCTGTGAATTGTGCAAGACTGTTGAATCTCAGATCTGTATCTCCGAAACAAATAATGCAATATATGTTAAGAAAAAAAAAAAAAGAAGAAGAAGAAGAAGATAGCGGGAGGGGAAGAATGAAGCAGGGGAAATCGGAGGGGTAGACGAACCATGAGAGACGATGGACTCTGAAAAACAAACAGGGTTCTAGAGGGGAGGGGGGTGGGAGGATGGGTTAGCCTGGTGGTGGGTATTGAGGAGGACACATTCTGCATGGAGCACTGGGTGTTATGCACAAACAATGAATCATGGAATACTTCATCTAAAACTAATGATGTAATGTATGGGGATTAACATAAGAATAAAAAAATACATAAAAATTGACAAAGATATACCAGGTGAAAATCAACAATGAGTAATCAGAGTAATGCAAATATCAGATAGAATATAATTCATAGAATTCATAGAAGAAAGGCATAGAAGACAGAGGTGGTATTTAAGAGCGATAACTACTTCCACTGAGCACTGGTAGTGATTATGTGTGTTTCTACACCTGAATAATTCCTGCAGTTGTACTCTGGTGGATCACTGATCCAAGATGAGAGCAGAAATATCTCCTCAGATGCCAGTGAAAATAAATTCAGACAGAAAGGCAGACAAGAGAGCTGCTCCCAATGGTAGAGACTGTGAAAGACACCCCAGAACAAGGACAATCTACAGGTGAAGTAAACCCAGAACTGGAAGGGAAGAAAAGAAACATCTGTGCATCAGTCTAGGCACCAATCTAGATATTGGTGGAATAGCTTATGAGTAGGATTTAGGCTACTTTGGCACCAGGTATAAAAAAAACTCCTTAAGCTTGATAGGTCTCATTCTCTTGGGCTGGCTTTCTCCACAAGCCCCGACAAAGCCATTGCCAGCACCTTTGCTCACAACTTCCCAGAGAGTCTCCTCCCTTAAGTCTACATTGAAGTCCCAGGGAAGGATTCTGCTAGGCTTGGCTTGGGTTCCATGTCCACCCTGGACAGTTCACTGTGCCCAGGCTCATGGGGCGTTCCAGATGCCAACTACCATTCAAACCACATGGATAGAAGGAACATTTATTTTCACTTTAGTTTCAGTACATAAGCATGCTCTATTTCATTTTCTTTGGGGATAACATCAGAGTCCCAGGGTAGGGAGGTGACAGCAGGCTCCAACATCCTTATAAATCCAGAGCTAAAACCTTGTCACATTCAATCATGTCTTGACCCTTTTGGGCAACAGGGCACTGAATTCCATGTTTCTAATCTTGGCGGAAACAAACACTGCCTTCACCGAGATTCACAATCACTCTCAGTTCTCTGAATAGGCCTGGAGTCAACAGGAGGCCCGCAAGCAAAAAAGACCCTGAATCCTGCTCCCTTCTCTTCTGAGATTGGTAGACGTTCAAGTTGAATTGCACTGCTAATCCTCACCATGTGGAGGCTGTCCCAGTTTCCCAGAGGACTCTTCCCCTTGCTTTGTTTCTGTGGCTATTTGGTGTAATGCAGTCCCCTCTGAATTATCTTTGGGATTCAGGTCCTAGGTGTTTTGCTACCAATAGTGACATGGAAAACAGTGGGCAGACAAAATAATAAACACAGGGAACAGGGAACTAACATGCATTAGTAGGTATTCTCATCCTCACGTTTGGATGGGGAAACAGGCTCCCAGGCGTTATGTTGCCTGCCCCAAGTCAGAAGAACTGCAGAGAAGTAGAGCTGGGACCGGCTATCAGGTATGTCTGACTCTGATATGCACTCGTGCAGCTCTGGGAGTACTTGAATTCTCTTTCTTTTTGAATTTTCTATATTTTACAGTTTGTATTATAAGAACATCAGAGGAAATTTGAGAAGAAAACTTTTACCCATGTTGTTCATATAAAAACCCATTCTTCAAAGGGGCTGAGATAAGGTTCACTCACTGGTTTTCACTTGCCACTATATCTTGTGTACTTTCTAGGTCTCCCTAATTATCACTGTTGTTGTTACATAATATTTTAATGAGTTATGATACAACGTAATACCCCTAAGTGCCCTGCTGTCATGAACACCTCTGTTAAAAAAGCCTTTTTTTCTTCTGTTAATTATTTCCTTAAGATGAATCCCCAGAAGTGGAGTGACTGGTTAAGGCAAATGAACATTTTTATGGTTCTTGACTTTTATTGCCAAATTGCTTTCCAAGGGGGTTGTATCAACTTACAAGGACCGGGCAGTCTATTTTTTCAGGGTTTGTTTTTAGAGCTACTTAAATCAAATTCTATACGGAGCCAGGGGTCCTGATAATGTATAAATCATGATCATCAGCCAAAAACTCCTTGGAGAGCCAGCCAGCCCTGCCAAATGCTAAGTGGCCCGAGAACTCAAAATACTAACAGCAATCATAACAGGGCAGTAAGAAGGAACGATCTTTTCCACATTTTCTTAGGGGATTTGTGTTCAATTTTGGAACACTGAGGAAGTTACTTTATTAAAGTATTTGGTATTATCTGTTCTTTATAAGGAACAACTGCAACTTTTCCTATATCTGCTTCTATTTCCCCCCTCAGTTTTATTGAGTTATAATTGACAAATAAAATTGTAATATATTTAAAATATACAAATGATGATTTGATGTACATATGCATTATGAAAGGATTCTCACAACCAAGTTAATCAACACATCCATCACCTCACATAGTTACCTCTTTTGTGTGTGCATGAGAATGTTTACGTTCTACCCTCTTAACAAATTTCAGTGATACAGTATTATCAATTGTGGTCACCATGTTATACATTAGATCTCAGAACGTATTCATCTTGTCACCGAAAATTTGTACCCATTTACCAACCTCTCCCCATGTCCCCACCTGGCAACCACCATTCTGCTGTTTCCCTGAGTTTCATTTTTTTTTTTTCCACATTCCACATGTAAGTGATACCATGTAGTATCTGTCTTTGGCTGTTTGGCCTATTTAACTTAGCATAATGTCCTTCAGGTCTACCCATGTTGTTACAAAGGGCAGGATTTCCTTCTTTTTTATGGTTGAATATTCCTATATATATTTTATATATATATAATATATATATATACACACACACACCACATTTTCCTTAGGTTATCAACAGATACTTAGGTTATTTCCAGACCTCTCCTATTGTGAATAATGCTGCTATGAACATGGGAGTGCAGGTATCTCTTTGAGATAGTGATTTGGCTTCCTTTGGATATATCCCTGCAAGTAGGACTGCTGGATCATATCTATTTGTGCTTCTGACACTCAAATACAGACAACACTGGCTTTATTAACAACAATAATAGCAGCAGCAACTACGATTTATTGTGTATTTGTTGTATGTCAGGCACTAGGCTACATTCTTCATAGACATTACTTCATTTCTCCTAAAAATAACCTCACACAGTACGGTCATTAACAGCATGTTATAGACAAAGAAACCATGCTAGATCATACGCTCCCTGAGGGCAGGAATATTCGCGTTGCTCATTGACGTATTCCAAGGTCTGAGAAGAGCACATAACAGGTGCTCAAGAAACACTGTTGATTGAACGAGGCTCTGAGAGCATAAGCAGCTTTCCAAGGCCACGGGCAGCACTGCTGGGATTCACACCCAGGATGCCTGGGATACACCGTGTCCTGTTTCCCGGTCCCTCGGCTACGCATGCTCTCTTACCAGGGACGGATGAACCCAGCCAGCTCTGGCCACTCACCTGACTCCAGCTCCCTGCAAACCACTCCACCTTGCCCGTGCAGGGCCCATTGTCACACGGGGTGGCCTCCGCGGGCCGGTTGTTCCCACAGCCCTCCAGCGGCAGGCTGCTGATGTGGTTGGTCATGCACACCACCGAGCGTGTCCGCACTCCAGCCCCACACTCTGCTGAGCACTGCAAGACAGGAGATGGGCACGTTAGAGGGCAGGCCCCCTGCAGGCTCTGAGGCCACTTTCTAATGATGTGAAGGGCTGAACATCTCGTTTCCCTACCAACTCTTTCCCCTAGGAGTCTCTGACCACTTTTCACACCCAGCCTACTCCATTATGGGACATCAGTACGGCAAACCCCCATCTTAGCTTTCCTAGGACAGTCTTTATTCCAAATATCCTCTCCCAGTGCTGTGATTGATATGCTTACACTTGTCAGACAACCTGTTTTGACTTTTGCTTTTGAAAATAGATCCAGCAGCAGAAGAGTGAGAGCATGAACACTTGGGCATAGGTCTACTTGCTGGCAGCTGAGTCTGGGCTCTTCTGGGGAAGTGGGGAAGTGAAGTCTGTCACCTCTACCCTGCTGCCTGATAGTAAGGCAGGGGTCCCAGTCCTTGAAGGCCACAGCGGTGACAGCATTAGCAGACAGCTTCCTATAGACGGAGAGCTTGGCCTGGGAACCAGGTGTTAATCGGTGTTAATATCCCTACTAGCCTGCTGGCCTGGGGCAAGGAACCCAGCCCCTTCTACCTCTGGCATGCTCATCTGGATAGCACATTCCTGGCAGGATTACAGGTAATGAATAATGTGCTCTGCATACAGAAGGTGCTCAATAAATGGTATAGGAGCTTGAAAGAGTCAAGTTCTGTATCCCCACTCTAAGGTAAAGAAACTGAGGTAAGGTCTTCACTTAAAGCCATGGAACCACCAGTCATTTCTGTCCTACAAGCACACTCTGTCCTCATCTAGGGCCTACTGAACACATTCCCGAGTCACACCCAAAGCTTGAAGAGCATTTTCCATCTGTCTTGAAATGCTTTGGAATGCTGCCTTATTTTGCTTCTCATCCTATCTGTTCAGACCTTTCTGGACCTCTTTGAGTGCTCCCCAGATACCTCATGCTCACCATGTAAAACAATGAAGCACCCCCCTCATCACCATCCCCATTGCTACTCTTGGTTTTCCAATTTGTGCTCAAATTTCTACCAGGATTCAAAAGTTGACCATTCTTTTGAGTCCTTGCTTCTGCCATCAAGCCAACCTTCAGATCTCACAGATTCTGGTTTCACCACATTTTTCCTGTCCTGTTTCTTTCTGCCCATGGTTCCCAGCATTGATGTTCTTCCCCTGAACTATGGTCACAGCTTGTTGCTCAGTATCACCACCTTTTCTAATTTGCTGAGCTTCCAGGTGCTGGGAGTGCCATGTTGAAAATCCCTCTGATGCCGTCCCAGTCCAACTGGACCTCCCCACCTGGCATTCAAGCTCTCCTATAAGACGACCTCAGTCAGCCTCTGTCTTCTAGGCTAACTTCCCATTATTCTCTCCCACACAGCTCATGCTGGACAGAGCCTGGGTTCTCCATTTCCTGATTGCATGAAGTGCTCACCGTGCCTTATCCATGTTGTTCCTTCTATCTGCTAGAGAGCTCTTCCCCTTCATCAGGACACATCGAAATCCATTAAGGCTCAGCTCAAAGGCCATCTCCTCTGTGAAAACTCCCTTGACTGCCCAAGTCAATATACTCTTTCCAGCCTCAGAATTCTCAAGACACTGTGCATCCTACTATCCTCCTTTGTACTACAGTTACTTATGTCTTACTTTATTTTTTCCTTTATAGAAGTAGGCTCAGTGAAGTCAGGGACTATTGAATCATCTCTACTTCCTTCTCAGGTCAGCACCTTACCCGTGGGCAATGAATATCAGTTAAATAAATGAACACAGACTTGGGTACTTCCTTGCTCCTTTCTCTTCTGTTACCAGTACGTTCCAACTCTGAAAATGGCCGTTTAGAGGACAACCAAAGCCCATTCTAAGGGTTTCTGCTGGGTATTCCCTTAAACACAGAGTCACTGTTTTTTGTTTGTTTTTACCAACATTACTATTTTAAAAATATAAGCAAAAGCAATATAATTTAAATAAAAGTCAAGAAAGGAAGAAAAATAAAAACAACCCTGGTTCCTTACCAAAATTTCCATTTTCATTTTTGTATATTGCTATCTAGTCTTATAAAATCACAGCCTGGATGAATAAGCAAACATTTACATGACCACTGCTGGGTTGGGCCTGACTCCTCAGCGAGAAAACTCTCTGAAGCAAAGAGCCTGAAGAGGATTGGAACATGCCACCCCAAAATATGCTGCTTTGACATATTTTGAACTGAAGGTGATTGAGAAACATCAGATCCAGGAAGGGCTCTCTGCCCTCCCACTCCCTGCCTAAAAGCAGATCATAAATTTTCACGTAGTATCAGGAAGAAGAGAACATTTTGTTAGGAGCTGATGCCAAGATGAGTCTAAACAAACAAACTTTACCAAAATAACCCTTATCTTCCATTAGTCTCCCCCATATATTTCTCAGCCACTTTCCTACCTTTTATTGCCCCTAAAAGCCCCAGCCCCTTTCCTTTGTCTAGTTACTTCTTCAAAATTTATCACTCTTTGTTTTTTTTTTAATTTATTTTTATTTATTATTATTATTTTTTAAAGATTTTATTTATTCATTTGAGGCACAGAGATACACAGAGAGAGAGAGCATGAGCAGGGGGAGAGGCAGAGGGAGAGGGAGAAGCAGGCTCCCCGCTGAGCCAGGAGCCTGATGTGGGGCTCGATCCCAGGACCCCAGGATCGTGACCCGAGCCGAAGGCAGACGCTTAACCATCTGAGCCACCCAGGTGCCCCTATCACTCTTTGTTAAAATGGCATAGAAGTGTTCAAGCCTAACTGCTTCTTTGGGATTTTCATTTCTTTCCTATGAGGAAAGAATAATGTAATGAGCTCAAGGGGGAGAGATTAAAGAAAATGTGATTGAAGTGCACAAACACTTAAGGATCCAGAATACATCCTATTCCTGTGCCATGTAGAAAATGAACATCAAATAAAATGTGTCGGCTTTTCTCCTTTTAATCTGGCTTTTGTCAGTTTAGTTTGCAGGCTTCTAATACAGAATTTAAGAGGATGGAGGAAAAGTTTTTTTCCTCCCCTACAGGCTCACAAACACTTTGCATGACTTACACTCTATTTGCATTGTTATTAGGAATTTGAGCCAATGAGTCAGTCCTTTTTACAACAACAACAACAACAACAAAATCCTTTGTTACAATAATTGGAATCTTCTAGGCTAAAGGGTTTTTTGTTTCAGCTGTATATTATCTGGTCTCTTTCCTAGTTTTAAACACTTGAGATATTTAAATCCTCCTGAAGAATACAAGGCAAATTAAGTTATCTTCTTATCTCAAACCCTAAGAATATTTCTTTCCATGTAGTTTCCATTTGACTAACTTAATTTCTGCTTTCCAAACCAAATAATGTCTTCACATCTGGGAAAATTTCCCCATATCCCCATGTGCTTCATATAAAAGAAGAATGTTAAGGACCAAGCCAAGCGCTCAATGAGAGAACACTATAGGGATGAACCCTACAGAGGGACTTCTCTCTATTACACCGGCTCTGGCTCGGGAAGCCTCTCGGCAGGAATGAGGGGAACGATGGGCCCCTACCAGCCAGCAGGGACTACCCTTAAAAACCAGGCACTGAAACACCCATTCACTATCCCTGAAGGATGTGCCTGAAAGAAGGACCAAATCCACTTGGTAATCAGAAAAGGACCTGACTCCCAGCTGAACTCCTGGGCTGACAAAACACAGAAACACATGAAATTTCTAGGCAACCGTGTGGTGAGGATTGTCCTCTTGCTCCAGCAACAGCTGAATGCTAACTTTGGCCCAATCAGCCCTTGAGGGACTGACTACAAGGCTCTAATGGCTATTCCTGAATTTCAGGTTCATGTATCATCTTCCATAATTAGTAACAAAAAACTCAAGGTCTTACTTCTTCTCTTGGAAAACATCCTTAGATATTAGGTGTTACAAAATTGAGGCTGGTGGACTTTCTAAAAGTTTTTTTCTTCTTTTTCTGTTGTGACTAAATATTGCACATGTGTTTAAACCTGTCATTGATTTATAGAACTAAAAAGTCTATGATGCATATGTCTGATAAGACCCGCCCTCAGTTAAAGGTAGCTGAAAGGACGTGTTTATGATGAGTCATTGAGTCAGAAAAACTACATACCCCTGGAAGTTTAAGAGAAGATCTAGGTTTGAGTTTACAAGTTCAATTCAATTAGGTAGAGATTAATTAATTTAATTTAATTAATTTATTTTTTAAAGATTTTTATTTATTTGATAGAGACAGTGAGAGAGGGAACACAAGCAGGGGGAGTGGGAGAGGTAGAAGCAGGCTTCCCGTGAAGCAGGGAGCCCAATGGGGGGCTCGATCCCAGGACCCTGGGACCATGACCTGAGCCGAAGCCAGACGCTTAACGACTGAGCCACCCAGGTACACCGAATTAATTTTATTTTAAATTGGGAAATAGGATGTATTCTGGATCCTTAAGTGTTTGTGCACTTCAATCACATTTTCTTTAATCTCTCCCCCTTGAGCTCATTACATGGAGGCCGTATCTCATTCATGCCTGGCATTGTTAGGTGCTCGATACATGTTTATTGCAGTTGCAAAAAAAAAAAAAAAAAAAAAGGCAAAGCTCAGCCTAAAGCTTTACAGGGTTGATTTTTATACAAAGCCACTACTCGCGTGTGAAAGACTGTCCAGCAGCTGGTCATTCCTGGGGCTAAGTGGTGACTCCAAGGCCCGCCCCACGATCTCATCATCTAGGTCATGGTTTCAAATATGTTACCCCCTCATGCTCATTCAGCAATGTTGCCAATGAGGAAACTGAGGGTCAGAGAACAGCTTGCTTGAGGTGTAATAAGAAAGGTGTGCAGACAGAACGGGGGTGGGCCCTGCTGGACTCAGCCTCAGGGCCCAAGTCGGAGGGAAAAGTGCTACCAAAGCCTCCTTCCCACTCATCTACTCCAGGCATGAACATTCTAGAATAATGTTATGTTCTGGGGGCTGAAAAAGCAAAATTACCTACTTATTTATATCAGAACACTAACCTGACATGGCTTAAAACATCTTTCCAAAAAAGAACAAAGAAGTTCTCTAAACAGAAGAATACGGTGCTCATCTTTCTTCTATTTAGAATTTTAAGACAAAGGTTAGATCCAGCAAGTACTTATGTTAAAATGCAAAGCAAATTTACATTAAAGGGAAATTTACAAGTGTTTGTTGGAGGGGGAATAAAGAATAAGGGTGGATTCAGTTAGAGTTGGCAAACAATAGCTTAGTCTAATTAAAATTCATGCTTTACAGGTTTTAAATGCCATTAACGTGTTTATAATGAATACATATGTGAAAAAAGGTTACTAAATTATACATATGTAGTATTATGATCTGTATCCTTCAAATATGTGTGAGTACAAAAAAGCTATGTATGTTAAGTATGTATGAGTAGAAAAAAGCTTGACAATAGAGCTTAAAAATCTTAAAATATCTGCTAGTAAAGAGATTATAGGTATGCTTTTCTGATTTTTTTATAATACTATATGTTACTTTATGACCAGAAAAGGTGAACATTATTTTTTTATCCATTAACTACATTAGTTCTTTAATTGGAAGTGAAAAATTCTTTGAGAGAAAATGTTTGCAAACACACATTCAAAAAGTAGAAAATGGCATTTTTACTATTTTGTTAAGTAGAGATAAGTTATTAAGTGTGTAGTCATATAAGAACTATGATTAAATCTTTTAAATATTTCAGATGCATTATAAACTCAGCTGTCTTGCATTGTCTTATCTTTGCATATAGCCTTTTATTAATTACACTGTGTTATATAAATAAATGTTCTTTATAGTTTAGAATAATGATTGATGAAGATGAGGAAGCATTTACTGAGAAAATAATTTCAGCTGTTTTAACCTTTACATGAGCATTTTAAAACTTTGATTTCCTCTAGTGAATGTGAACCTCAAGAAAAATTTCCAAACTTCAGTCTACTTGGACATGCGAGTCATTGAACATTCATGGAAGAAATTATTACCTTAAGCTCTGCATATTCTTTATGAGATTTCATATAAATATTAAGGATTAAAAGGGTTTAAGTGCTCTAGACTTCAAACGATCTTGTTCCTCTTGTTTCATGACTTAAACTGGTATTGTAAGTTCTCTGTTTGCATCACAAACTTTTATATTATAGGACACAGACATTTTAGCTTAAGGTCTTATGTATATTTGACAAAAATAATTTTCGTCCAAAATTATTTTAAAAAGAGTCTTCCCAAGAGGAAAATAAAAGCCTGGCATCATTCTTTTTATTCATTTGTTTGCACACCAACTTCACTGAGTTTACCGCGAACACAAATGAATTTTGGGATGGCTAGAAATCCAGAAACACAAAAGAATTAGTTGAAGGAACTAGGAATTTTTAGGAGAAGAGGTGGAAGAGGTCTCCAAATATCTTTAGGGCTGCGGTGTAAGGAGGAACACTCATGTTTTACAGGACAGGAGTGGGAGTTAGCAAGACACATTTTGGTCCAATGCCAAAGAAACCCTCTGGGCAACTGCCTGGACCCGCCACGAATTTCTGGGAAGGAGTTAGGCTGAGTCAGGGATGCTGCAGAGAGCTCCTCATGCTGGCACGGAGGCTGAGCACAGTGGCTTCTGGGGGGCCTCCCAGGGCTGCTTGGGCACTGCCAGGAGCTGAGGTGTGAGCTGGGAGGCTTGGATGGAGGGAGAGGGGATGTGCAGACAGAACGGGGGTGGGCCCTGCTGGACTCAGCCTCAGGGCCCAAGTCTGAGTCCATGGACACCTTTCGATGGGCACCTACTCTCCATTTGTTTCCTTTGGGTCAATGCCTTCCTGAGGACTAATTCGGTGCCCATGACAGCCCACTCTGGGACAGAGGAACAGTTAGCTGCTTGTCCTAAGAGTTCAGTGTTTGCACACGGGCTCTCTATCTGGGGGCCATCTTGGGGCTAAAGGGGAGTGGCCGTAAGCCACGAGGTGTCAGGAATCCACAGCAGGTCAATCACTCGATGAGAATCTCCAGGATGATCTCTGCATGCGAGGTGAAAGCTGCGTTGGCGGGTCTGTTCCTCAACCCCCACCAAGGTGCAGTGTTACTGTGATGACGGGGACAAAATTAAGGGGCATCTTAGCACCGGATGGAGTGGAAGCCCCTATGAATGCTTGCAGGGTGATGCTCAGAATACTGGACAATGCTCACCAGCCGGAGGGATGCTGGCCCAGGAATCCACCCATGTGGTGGGATGGCGACTCATGAAGGTTTCCTCCTCTGAACTTGAAATGTCGCCCTGTTGTTGTTCACATGATTCCACAGGGAGACGAGGCTCCCGTGCTCAGTGTTTCCTAAGGCTCTAGGAACTTGCCTGGTCCCCTCTCACCCTTGGCCCGGCAGCCTCAGTGCCCCCTGGGAGCCCATTAGGAAGGCAGATTCCCAGGCCCACCTCCCCGCGTGGACTCAGCCCCGGCACCATGCGGGGATTCCCAGGTGACCTGTAGGCACACTGCAGTTTGGCAGCGCGGTGAGGAATTCTGATAAGGGAAACGGTGGCCACCTGGCCTAGCCAAGAGGAAGGCACTAAGGACAGAGACAGCCAGTCCTGGCTCCATCCCAGTTCAACTTGCAAGGGCTCTAGACGGTCCAGAAACCCAGAAACCGTTGGGGTGGCGGCCAGCCCACTGCCCTGGGAGGAATCCCCTGATGGCCTCTCCCACTGCCAGCCCGTCAGTCAGGGGCTTCCACAAGAAAAGGAAGGCAAAGCTCACTCTCTCCTTCCCTCTCTCTCTTCCCCTCCCCAAGGTACACTCTGTAATTTTGCTTAGTGCTTTTCCCCAAACCCCTTTTTTTTTATTGTGGTAAAATACACATAACATAAATTTACCATTTTAATCATTTTCAGTGGTATTAATTACATCTACACTGTTGTGTAACCATCACCAGACCCAACTCCAGAATCCCTATAAATCCTACTTTTGTCATTTTTTTTTTAGGGAGAGCACACACATGCATGCATGTGAGCGAGGAGGGGGAGGGGCAGAGGAGGAGGGAAGAGAGAGAATCTTAAGCAGTCTCCACGCCCAGTGGAGCCCTGCATGGGGCTCGATCTCACGACCCTGAGATCATGACCTGAGCCGAAATCAAGAGTCGGATGCTTAACCGATCGAGCCACCCAGGCGCCCCTAGTTTTGTCTTTGATACAGGAACTCTATCTCTTGCTGGTTTCCCTTGCACATAGGTAACTGGCGGGCCGACGGTTAACTGTACGTGCCTCAGACTTCATCTTTACATCTGACACCAGGGACCCCAAGGGAGGCCAGGCTACTGGGGATGGGAACAGTCTGTGAACTGTGCTGAGTTAGTGAGAAGGAGGGAAGGGGCCTGCCGTCTGCTGAGTGCTTTTATATGCCAGGCACTGACATACCATATGAGAGCTGCAATGTAATTCTTCCCCTGCTTCAGTATTTCATGATTTAATGTTCATGTGCAGTGCAAAGGAGAACTAATGCTCTCACACCCACTGCCCACCCTTGCAGCCCCTTGGTCTTTGTATGAGGATAGAAAGCCTTTTCCCCAAAGTCAGAAGTTACCCTTGGGATTCTCAGCTGGTGATTCATCTTCGTGGTGTTGGGGTGCCTGTCACGTACAGCTCCTGCCCACTGGCCCGGCAGCCCTCGGTCCCGGCTGTAGGAAACCCACTCTGCCTGCCCTCAGCTCACCCTTTCACTCCACTCGGTGAGGAACCAGCTCTTGGCACAGGGCCCCATGTCGCAGTTCTCAATGTCGTTCGGCCGGAGCTTCATGTTGCATTCTTCATCGTCGACCACGTCCCCGATGTTGCTCACACACTTCACGTCTCGGGTCCTCTGTCCCACCCCGCAGGGCACTGAGCACTAAAACAGCAGGAATAAGTCAGTGGGATGGGCAGCGTTACCTTCGGGGGCCTCTCCAGCCCGGGTGCCCTCATCCTTGTCACCTGCCACCCGAGCGGACGACTGTGGTGAGACCCGCTGGGGGGGCTCTGGGTTCCCAGCCCTGACAACCTCACCACCTTTTCTCTAAGACCTTCTTGGATGTCCTGCCCACTTTGTGGCTCTGGGCCTCCGTTCTGTCCTCTGTGAAACGGGGGTGCGAGACTGGAAGGAGCTGACTTCTCATGACACACGAGAGAGAGCACCTGTACGCGCGTGACTGCCACGGGCTCACCCTGCAAGTGGGCTGTGGGCCGCTGCTGCACACCACCCTTAACCCTCGGGCGCTATCGGTTTGCAGAACAGTCCTTCCAGAACACCCCGCAGCCCCGGCCCCGCCCCAGGAAGCGTTCTCTTTAGGAGGCCTCAGGGCTGTGCGGAGTCAGGTCTGGCGGCGGTGGGCGGGGTCGCTGGCGGCGGTGGGCGGGGTCGCTG
>NW_023270839.1:45369937-45424105 GCF_011800145.1 Mirounga leonina | reverse complement strand
GGGTCGCTGGCGGCGGTGGGCGGGGTCGCTGGCGGCGGTGGGCGGGGCACGGCAGGGCGTCTGGGCGGGGGGGGGGGGGGGAGCTCTAGCGCAGCGGCCTGCCCCGCCCGCGTACCGAGGTCCAGTCTGTGCGGATCTGCCACTCGCTGCAGATCTTGAGCTGGCAGGTGCTGGTGGTCTCGGGCTTCTCCAGGTGCCGGCAGCGGAAGGGCTGCACCGTCAGGCTGCGGTTGGCGTACACCTGGCGGCACAGGACCTGACGGTGCTGCATGCCCAGGCCGCACGTTTTGCTGCACTCGGACCACTCTCCGATGTCCCAGCTAGCTCAGGAACGAGAGGGCGCGAGAGGGACAGATCGCCTTCAGCCAGGGGAAGAGAGCACGCCCCGAGAGCCGGCTCGCACGCAACCATCACGGGGGGTTACGGGTGGGCCTCACCCAAGAGCACAGCTCAACGCCTGCCCGAGGGCCGTCGCACTCCGGGAAGCAACGGAACTCTGTCGACAAGCTCCTTACCAGTGATGACAGCCCAGTTTTAGAAAATTAAAGAAAACCGAGCAGGTGCAAAGGATTTTTATCTAAAAAACGCCCCAAACTCCAAACGTTAGTTTTATCATCACCCCGTAGAACGTTAACCCACGTTGGATCTTAGAAATCTCCAGCATTCTTTATTGCTCATGAGCTACTTACTCATCAGTTTCACGGTCCTCCCCGTCATCCTGCTTTGTCACTTAGTTAAATAAGACATCAGCACACGCTCAATACGTAGGAGGATGTGTCTATTACTTTGAAAATTATGATGGGACCCTTTTGGGGGGCTCTTTCTCCCTGTTCTTCTGGAAGTGTCCTCTGCATCATTCAGTAACCAGCCCAAGACCTCTCCTGAGACACTCCTCCCGACTACTCCTTGCCCACGTACTCGTGACTCTCCTCAGGCTCTCTGTTCACGGCTCACCTACAACACTGACCACGCTGTAATTCCCAGCTTCCCTCTTTGCTTTCCTCACCAGGCTAACACGTAATTGCTCCAAATTACCAAAGGCCTGTGCTCACTGCTAAAGGCTACAAGCTTCCACGTTCATCCCCAGAGACAGGTGTGCTTGCCGAACAGACTGCAGTTTATGCACAGACTGAGTCTCGTGTCTCTAAATCAGATGTAGACAGATTATGCCCGCTAATAAGGTCCTATGCACCCAGAAGTGACCCGATAACAGGCGACCTCCACAGAGAGGCCATCTTACAAGGCTGGGCAAGGGAAGAGGTTGCAGGGCTCCTCCTCGGGGGTGGGCTTCATACTGGAGTCGCAGTAGCTCTCGGGCACCTCTTCGTGGGTGTTTCGGTGCACACAGCGAAAAATAGGGAACTGCGATCCTGCAAGGACAAGGAGAACTTCTCAAGGACAGCCCCACACACTTGAATGTTGGGCTCTGGGTGCAGGTGCACAGAGATCTGGGTACTGATGAAGAGAGGCCGCAGGAACAGAGAAATGCACACACACACAAACACTCCTCCTTCATTCATGCGTTTACACACACCTCCCACACAGGGGCTGTGACAGGCACTGTGGACACTGGGGGTACAAACCGCGGACACGGTTGGAAAGTGCTAAAGGCAGATACAAACAATTTTTATAACAGTTCAAGATATCACGAGGCAGGAGAGTGATTTATAAAATGAGCACAAGTAATAACTGCTTGGAAGTTTTCTGGAGTCATCACAAAGAAAGGGTCCTAGAGGGTCCAGCTGGATCCTACGGAAGGGTGGGGTTTGGGTAGCTGTGGGCATGTGTGTCTTGGAGGGAGGGGGCTGTCCAGGCGGCTGAACAGGAACAAAAGTGCCCGACACACTGGCCTGCATGTGCCTGGAATGTGTGAGAGGCAGGCTGAAGCAGAGAAGTAAGAAGATTCAGGACCGGCTAAAAGAGCAGCGAACTTCGCCCTACTCTCTAAAGCATTTTACCCATTCCCCTAATAAAGTACTGATCCAATGGTATTTTTAGTTATTTGAGTAGATGTCTGCTTCCCATGAGACAGAGAGCTTCTCAGGACAGAACTAATTCTTGTTCATCCCTGTAATCCCAGTACCTAACAGCATAACAGCCGCTCAATAAACATGCTGAATGGATATTTATCAGAGGTCTCATATTTGTTTTTATTACTTTGTTAAAAAAAAATCATACTGACTGCCTCAGGGTTGTTGTTGTTGTTTTGTTTTAAATACGCAGCCAGGTTTCACTGGCTTAATATGGATAAATGTATTTTGGAGAAAAAGTCAGAATCCGTTAAACGGAATCTCTAGCTTTGAAAAAAAAAAAAAGCCGACAATTCTGCAGCCTCTCTCTGCTACCCCCTGGTGGCAGCTCGGGAGTATTGCTAAGGGATGTGTACAAAGTGAGAAAGGTAACCAGGAACAGGCCATGCAATTGTTTGAAAAATAAGATGTTTCTTCACAAATAAATGTCTGTCCCCCTGTGCCGATCCCCAGTCTAGGCCACTACCCAATTCCTGCCGGGCAGAACATGATCACTCATCCTACAGTTCCATCTTACCTCTGTTGCTAACTGGCCAGGCATTTGGATTTTCTGAACTTCCAACTTACTACAATTTAATTGTAACTGGAGGGATAACTCTTCAAAGAAACGTTTCCCTATTTCATCAGCCATGAAGAGCGTGTCAGTGCTTGTTGACGCTGATCTTGTGTGACCCCCAAGCCAGAGGGTGGTTCTTGTAAGAAACCTTGACAGATTGGAAGACAGTTCTGAATCTGAAATGATCATTTGTTTAAAAACCACTCTGGCAGTAAAAATTCATAATGTAGCTATAACTTTAAGACCATTATTTAAAAACAATGTTCCAGGGGCGCCTGGGTGGCTCAGTTGGTTAAGCATCTGCCTTCGGCTCAGGGTCCTGGGATCGAACCTCGCTTCTGGCTCCCTGCTTGGTGGGAAGCCCGCTTCTCCCTCTCCCACACCCCCTGCTTGTGTTCCCTCTCTTGCTGTCTCTCTCTCTCTGTCAAATAAATAAATAAGATCTTAAAAAAAATAAAAATAATGTTCCAGTGAAGTATAATTATTAGCGGAGTAAAAAGCGGTACTGACTATAAAACTAATAAGAAGCAAAAACTTTTGTGGAATGAAATTTTGTCCAGTGACATATCTGCTTCCATGAAGGAGAGATTTTTTAAATTAAATTCCACATATATTAAGCACATTGTGCTCACTTACAAAGATGAATAAGATTCCGTTTACGCCTTTCGGGATACCCATGTGGGACCCAGATATTAAGGGATTAAGTAAAAATCTTATTATTTATCCCTTCAGACCATGTGGGTGTAACTTTTCTGCTGGCAAGTCTGCGGACTGGAAAGCAAAAGTTACTACTCCAACCACATGGCACTCAAATGAGGGGGCAATTTAATATCTTTAGCTAAAAGGATACAGGCTACCATAGGAATGCTCCGTGCCTTGGAGGGATGAGTCCTGCCCAGGGCTGTTTGTATGTGGCCATGGACCTTCCTCACCCTCTTAGTGCCTTTACACTACACTTAGCCATGGTCCAGCTCCAGTGTTCAGCCAAGGACGTAAATCCAGAGGCTCACTCTCTGATGGTGAGAACCATAATTCTTGACTCCAATGACCACAACAGTTTCTTTTTTGGGGTCAGTTTTGATTTCTGCAGAGAATGGGATGGTGAGGTCCGGGGCTGGCTGGGCTTCAGGCAGCAGGAAGAATCTGGGATCATTTTAGTTGGGTTTTATGTTGTGTGTGTTGATGAGAACAGAGGTATATTATCCTGGAGGAGGGAACCGTACTGCAGGTAATCCGCAGATATTAAAGGAGGCAAGTCAGTGAGTTCTGGGGACGGCGTAGAGAGGCTGGTGCGGCATTGGGGAGAGAGGGACAAAATACGGAGCAAGAAAAAAATGAAATCATCTGAGGTTTGGAACTCCAGGAATCAACTGAGCCAAGCCAAAAGTTTGACCAGACAGAAGTCTGGGCAACGGCCGGGTGGAGTATGAGCCACTCTGGGCTGTTGGTGGCAGGACCCCTCTCTGTGACAGTGATACAGTGAGGGGTGGTTTCCCTTGAGAGGCATGGAGACATGTGGTCTGTTGAGCTCCACCAGAAAGGACTGGAGAAGATTTGTGTGGGGACGAATGGTGAGGTCACAGGGAGCATGGATGTGGTTTGCATCTATAAGAGCAAGATGGTAACAGAAGGGCGTGGTCCTGGTACATTTGTCACTGCTGCTGAGCTAAACATGGATGCATCCACATGGCCTCATGTGCCCTGCAATCCAGCCAGCGCTGCTGGGAACAAACCTTACAGGGAGCAAAGGAGGGGCATCCAGGGGCTGCTGCCATTTGTCCAGTGGAAGAGCAAGGGGCTAGGAGTACGAGAGGAGGGAGGGCTGGGGGAAAAAACAGCTCTGCTCTTGTTTTATTTCCAAGGAACCTCTTCTGTAGCTCTTGGACTGGAGAAACCATGCTGTTTCTCAAGGTAAAAAAGAGGATGCACATGTCCTCACAAGCATCCAAGTGGCAGATGCTGTGTGTGTGTGTGTGTCCACAAGCAAAGCAGAAAGACTATATTAAGAACGTTAAATAAAATCATATGGAAATCCAGAGAAAAAGATTCTTCAGTTGCGAGTACATAAATCCACATTCTTTAAGCTACGATAGAACACAGTAAGGCAGTAACAGCCTTGCCTATCCAGGATGCAATGATGTAAAAACTACCCTTACACCTTTTCTAATAGCTGGATATGCCCCAATTCAAGAAACACTTGAGGAGCGTCTCCTTGTGTGCTGGCTACCATCCCAGGAGCAGGTGATGAAAAGAGTCCATGCGCGGAGACAGCTAGGCCAAGCAGAGCTGGGACAAGAATGTGTCCTGAGTTGTGGTGGGGTCCCATAGGATAAGTGCCCACCTGTGCCTTGCAGAACCAGGAAGGGCTTTACAGAGGACGTGCATCTGAGCTAGATCGGGGAGTCTAAGTGGTTTGCTGGCTCCATACCAGAGGATATAGTCTAAGGGATGCAGGTGTTTTAGCTCAGTGTGGATCACACAGACTGTGGTTGGCTGGGGGAAAGATAACCAGAAGTTTTGGAAATGGGGTCCCTCCATCATGCCTTGAATGATCCGTTGAATGGACACCTGGGTATGTGGCATTAATTTGGTGAATGCAGGGCTGTGTGAGCAGCATGAAGGGTGAGCGGGCAAAGGCACATGCTTTCGTCCTTATTCTACTAAAGTCCATGAGGCGATGCCCGAAGTCCTCTGGACACGGCGACATCTCATGCTACTCGAAAGACTAGGCCAGGTGATCTTTATGGACAGGAAAGGGAAGAGAATCTTCCACACATCTGCCATCCTTGATATAAAACCACAAGATGGCAATTTTTCTTCTTTTTATGACTTTCCCTGTGTGTACCTAGCACAAATGTGTCTGGTTCCTCTGGTGGGCATTGCACCACTAACTCCATGGTGGAAACTTCAGTAATCACACATTTGGACCCCGGGTTCCTATGTCAACTGCATTTCATCCTGCTCACCTCTACAGTTCCAGGGTTGGATCCTGACTGAAATGATTTTGGCCTTCCTGTGTAATTAGCTTTCTGCCTCTGTTCAGACACATTCTATGGGCGCATCATTTTCCTTCCGAAAGCTTAAAAAAGAGGTTAGGGCAATGAATCTTCAGTCCACATTCTTTGCACACGTATTAAGCAAAAGCCCACTAATTTCTGCAGTGTCAGCTCCAGAAATCAGTAATCCAGTTATCAGTCATCACAGAACTGGCTGGGGGTCCAGGCAGGAGATGCTCCAGCCCCCACAAAGAACCAAGTACCTCAATTCGGTTCTCAAAAGCCACCAAGCTGATGCTCTTGGGAAAAAGATAAAGGCTTTACAGGCAGTTGTGAAAATTTCCCGGGTGCAAATTATGTCAGACTTCCTGAATTTTCTACCCTTGGGTACATGTCTCTTGAAGAAAAGAAAAGAAAAAAAAAAAAAAAATCCCCAAACCACTTTTCTTAGTGTATCAGTTTCCAAGCAACAGGAACTTCTTGGGATAAAGCCTTCCCATTTCCGTGGCCACCTCGCCTCCAAGGACAGCGGTTTTAGCGTCACAAATAGGACTTCCTTACAAACAGGAGGCCATTTACCATGCAGACAGTACCCTTGCCTCATGGTTCCTTGTGGTCTCAGACAGATCCTTGCACTGAGGAGCTAGGCCACCTTGAAACTGAGAAACAGCCTCAATTTCCAACCCAGGTGCCAGACCTTCAATAAGGGGCTTCAGGACACATTCCACGCCTACCTTAACTTTGGAGTTTTCAAGGAAAACTAACCCCAGATCCAGCCCACGGTTCAGACTGATACTAATATTGACCCCTCTGCCCACAGCCTCCTTTGCTTTGAGCCCATCAAAACTCGCTTTCTTTAAATGTCACCTGAACTCCATCTGCCCTTCTCCCAAATCCTGTAACTCTTTTCTTTGTTTGGAGAGACACCATTTGTTCCTTCTGGTGTCTCTGGCGTGTGGTCTCCCTTTCTGCAAGGAGTCCATGGAGCTGGTGTGGCTGGGCTGCAGGCTTGCCCCCGGGGTCGTAGCGGATGGGGTTAGGATAATGGGACAATACACAGCGAAGATTTTACGGAGAGAACCGTGGGGAGCTGTGAGTGTTGGTGAGCGTAAGAGCCGGCTCACACCTCAAGCCCCGTGAATGTGCTTTTTTTTCTGGAATCTTAGATTTGAGAATGAGTTTTACTTGGTATTTGTGTACGTACACCTCAACTTCTTGATCTTAAACTCGGTGAACACATTCTGTGGTTATTCATGAGCTTGTCATGCAGGAGAGGGTTAACTCAGCAGGCCTGGGGTGCTCAAACCTTGCACACTCCAAAGAAAGTCCTGTCTTCAGGACTGGCCTTTGGAGCAGGGCTGGAGACAACCTTTGAGCCCGTGGGATATTCTGCTGATCGGAGTGTTTTTCCACACTGTATCAGTTTGACAAGATAGTTTATGCCAACATGCGATTTGGCTGAATGCCTGTATTTGTGGGCCTGTGGTCTTGGCCACGTTCTATCTATCAGTCTGACTTCTGGGTGCTAAAGGCTGAGTAGCTAATGTAAATCATGTGGGGGCTCCATGCCTATGTGATTGAGTCACAGTAAGCCCAAACCTCAATTATCTAGTTGGCAATAGTTGGTTTTGCTGTCACCCATCACTGCTGGGAGAATTCAGTGCATCCGGGTGCAACTCTCTTGGGATGGGACACCTGGAAGCTGGCCCCCGGTTTCTCCTGGACTTTGCCCCACGTGCGTTTTCCCCTGATGATACCCACCTGTATCCTTTCACAGTAATAAGTTGTGACCACAAGCATAGCAACTCTTCTGAGTCTTGTGTGTCCTTCCTTTGGCTCATCAAGCTTGAGGGTGGTCTTGGGGACCCTCCACCCAATGTCATACCAATGAACCATCTCACAGTCAGACTCAAGGAGGGGAAGCTGCGCCATGTCTCTTGAGCCCAGCCACCCAATCCTTGCCCAGGGGGTCTGCAGAGACCCTCCTTGCCCGCACTCGAGCTCACCTTTCCCACAACTTGTGGAGCATTCTGTGGTCCCCAGCTGCTTCCAGTTGTGGTCCCGGCTTCGCCGCGGGGGCTGCGGGGCTGCCGGCACCACGTTGTCTGGTCGATGGGAAGAAAATCCATCCGGATGCCTGACTGGGAAGGTCTGTGCCGATTCCGAGGTGAATACTTCGGGGGCCCCACCGTGCACATCTTCCTTCTCCTCGGCCTCTTCTTTCTCTTCTCCCTCCTCCTGGCTCCTCCCGTCTGTTCCCAGCTGGCCATTGAAGGGCTCCCCTAGGAGAGGCAGGTGCACACACACAGAAGTAAGACTGGTCTGGACCCGGAGTCCTCCCGAGGACATCCCTTGGACATTAGAAATTACATAGCATGAGGTCATTTCCAATCCATAGCACGTGTATTTTAAACACGCAGATGCCAGTTTCCCTAATATTCAAAACATTGTTAAAAATGAGTAAGAAAAAGATGAATGTCTCAGTAGAGGAAAAGCAGGCAAGGGCCAGGAAGAGGCGAGTCACATAAAAGGAAATACTTTAAACAGCCCAAAGTCACACAAAAAGGCCCAACTTCACTCATAATGAAACAACTACATGTGAAAACAAAAACAACCACCACAACTTTATTAGCCTCACAATAAAGCAGAGGAACTTTGGAGACCCCTAAATCCCTAAACCCCTCATTGAAGATACAGGAAAACAGGGGAGGAGGAGCCTGCTGATAGACACAAAGTTTTGGAGGGCAATTTGGCCATATCTACCCAAGTTTGTTTTATTTATTTATTTATTGAATTTTTATTTTATTCAAATTCAATTAATTAATATATAGTGTATTATTAGTTTCAGAGGTAGAGGTCAGTGATTCATCAGGTGCATAGAACACCCGGTGCTCATTACATCACGTGCCCTCCTTAATACCCGTCACCCAGTTACCCCATCCCCTCCACCCTCCTCCCCTCCAGCAACCCTCTACCCAAGTTTTAAATGCACATACCCCTTGACCTAGGGATTCAGTTTCTAGGACATTTATCGTACAAATATTCCCATTCTTTTACACAAAGCTGTATGTACAAGCATGGCTCCTAAAGCGTGTTTTGAAATAGCCAAATAGTAGAGTGAACTTAAATGTCCACCAGGGTACCGGTTAAAATACGTCATGCTACAACCACGAACGGATGCTATGTTATTTTTTTTCTTTTAAAGAATGAAGCAAAATGTATGTTGTGACACGGAGATATGACTGATGCATTGTTTGATGAAAGAAAAAAGCACAGCAGGATTCATTTTGTATATGCATCCACACAGGTGTGGCAGGACCCCTTACGAGAGATTAAATTTGTGTTCTGCCCTTGTGTCTGTCCCACGTCTCCCAGGCCAAGTGGCCAAGCCCTTAGGTTTTCTGGACTCGGATTTTTGCAGGGAAGTAAAAGCTGCTGGACGTCAACAGCTCTTCTTTCTCACAGTGAAAGCCTGAGTTCTCAGTAAGGATAACAAGGCCCAGATACTGGGGCCAGCCAATGGGAAGAGAAGGAGGAGGAAAGAGGAGGGAAAAGATGGAGAGGGAGAGGGAGAGATGTTTTCAGGGCAAGGAGAGGCCGAAGTCAGAAGGCCAGAGTTTCTTGAGCACCATAGACCTTACCTGTACCAGACAGGGATCTTTACTCATACTGGCGGGGTGTGTGGAGAGCCTCCGTATTTACTGAGATAGAGTTTTCTATAAGTGTCAAGGAAATCTGAAGTTGAGGCAAGACCTAAGTTAGACTTCTGGAAAAGACTGGCATGCGATGTTCCCTGTACACTTAGACCGCAGACAAAGGTTCAAATTGCTTATAAGCATGTTTCTACATGCACAGGAAAGGGCTGGGTGGAATCCCTTCAAATCATGAAGAGATATTCCCTCTTGGAATGGGATTGGGGGATGAGGTTGGGACATATTGTTGTTGTTGTTGTTTTTTTAAGTAGACTTTATTCTTTTTTAGAGCAGTTTTAGGTTCACAGCTCAATTAAGTGGCAAGTACAGAGTTTCCATACCTCCTCTGGCCCCACATAATGCACTTACCGCCCTCATCAACATCCCGCACCAGAGTGGTACATCTCTTACCATCTGTGAACCTGCATCAACACATCATTATCACCCAAAGCCCATAGTTTTCATTAGGGTTCATTTTGGTGGTGTACATTCTATGGATCTTGACAAAAGTAGAATACCATGTATCCATCATTACACTATCATCGAGAATAGTTTCACTGCCCTAAAAATCCTCTCTGTCTGCCTATTCACCCCTCACTCTCCCTTAACCCCTGGCAACCACTGATCTGTTTACTGTCTCCAAAGTTGTGCCATTTCCACAATATCATATAGTTGGAATCATACAGTATGGAGACTTTTCAGATGGGCTTCTTTCACTTAATAATGCACATTTAAGTTTCCTCCATGTTTTTCCATGGCTAGGTAGCTCATTTCTTTTTGTGCTGAGTAATATTCCACTAGCTGAATGTACCTCAGTTTATCCATCCATTCACTGAACGAAGGACATCTTGGTTGCTTCCAAGTCTGGGCAATTATGGAGCACTTGCATCTTTATATATTTTTATTTTGATTGAATATTGTTCAAGCATATACTAGTTTGATACAAAACAAGGAGGCAAATTCCAGAGTTACTGTAGAATCCAGTTAAAATTTAGGACTTTCCCCACCCTGTACCACTTACAACACTTCATGGCTTAAAATATTAAATACAATTTAAATCAACAGAATCAAGACTAGGCATACTGATGTAAGTGAGACTAAAATATTACCAGACAAAAACATTTAAAAATCTTTTGTACACCTTGCATGCACTGGGCACTACACTGGGATGGACACCTCATATTCAATCTCCTCCACTGCCTGACCCCTTCAAGAAAAACCTTCGAGTGTAGGGTTTTTCTCTTCACTATTTTGTAGATTGGAAATGTGCTCAGAGAAGTTTCTGACTTGCCTGAAGGTGCACAGCAAGAAAGAGGCAGAGCTGGACTCGAGTTCATGGAGGGTAAAGCCTGAGTTCATGGAGAGTAAAGCCTACTACAGAATGCCCCTCCTCACTAACTTTTTACAACTGACTCCTTCTGGGCCCGCCCTGTCCCAGGTAGCCAGTTCCATACTACCCATTAGCTGAGACCCATCAGGCTTGTTATCAATCATCATCACCCTGTAGGATTTCAAATAGTCTGTCCAATTGTCCTTATCCATCAGCATCAGATTTCAGGAACCTCAATATTCTGCCATCTGAGCTTCGTTTCTCAGACTGTGGATCGTTCCTGCAAATGGCTCGAACATTGTGTCGGGCTGAGTGTGCTGACTTGCAGTTTAGACAATATGCGCAGCCCACGTGCCCGGTACACACCCTGCTTTCTCCAAGGAGCCAGGTTGTTCTTCCCTGACCTGTGACAGTCAGATAACTCGGTTATCCATTTGGCGGGCCAGGCCTCACATCTGTGCCCTCACTTCCTGGGACAGGTGTCAGAGCAGGTAACCCTAAGCGATATAACAGACAGCAGACTAAGGTCACTGTGGGACCGGGGCAATAAGTCCATTTCTTTGAGCTTCCATTTCCTACTTTTTAAAATGAGGCCAAAAACAGCCCCTTGCTCTGAGCACTGTCGTGATAATTTGATGAGTTCATCTATGTGAAGGGCTCAGCAATGTCTGGCACACAGCAAGGACTCCGTGCACGTGAGTGATATTATCATTGATATTTATGTAGGCCTTCCTGTTCAAAAGATGGAAAAAACAGTCTCCATTTGGGTGGTGGGTTCCATTATCATTTGGTAAAGAAATATCTGCAGAGCCGGAGGGCTGCCTGCTGTATCTATCAGCAGAGCCCATAGGAAAGAGGTAGATAATTAGGTGTGAACTCATTATTCTTTTCTTTCAAGTCAGGAGAAGCAAAAGGGGACCAAGAGAAAAGGCATGAGGTGGACAGAATAATGGCCCTCTGAAGGTGTCTGCCTCCTAATCCCTGGAACTGTAAGTATGGTACCTTGTATGGCAAGAGGGACTTTGCAGATGTGATGAAGTTAAAGATTTGGGGATGGAGAATGGTCCTGGATTGTCTGGCTGGGCCCAGAGATGTGATGATGGAAGAAGGGGGTCGGAGTCCGAGATCTGAAAGTGCTACTCAGTTAGCACTGAAGATGCAAAAAGAGGCCAGGAAGAAAGGAGTGCAGGAGGCCTCTTGAAGTGAAAAGGGCAGGGCGACAGAACCTTTTAGAGCCTCCAAGGGGAGCGTGGCCTGCCGACACCTTGATTCCAGCCCAGCAAAACCCATTTTGGACTTCCGGAACTCCTGAACTGTAGGATAGCAAATGTGTGTTGTTTTAAGCCACCATGTTTGAGGTAATTTGTTATATGGCAGGCAGCTCTAGGAAACTAGTATCAGGTATCTCAAAATGTTGAACTGGAAAGACAGACTCAGGATGTTCACCTCATTTCTGAATCAAGTGAATGAGACCCTCTTATCAGCAAAGGCTCAGACAAGTGGTGAAGCATCCTCTGATGTCAAGGGCGTGTCCGTGGGTTTTCTCTCTGTTGACTGAGAGACACAAGGGAGATGCACAAGAAGAGACAGAGGGCTTTAAGAAGAAACGATGGGCGGGGGGGAGGGGCTGCTTGGCAGGAGAACAAGAGATTTTACCTGGTCTCCTGTGAGGAGGCACCTGTGGGCTGATGGCGTTGGTCCCCATGATGACGTACTCATAGTGGACTCCTGGGTTGGGCTGCTGGTGTATCATCTGACAACACAGACATCAACGTCACTGCACCGGGACACACTCACATCCCTTTCCTGCTGGCCCAAGGTCCCCTGGTATACATGGCACTATCCATAAATGAGTGGGTTGATTCAGATCTGATCGTATTAGTGAGCCTGTGACAGATTAAAGGAAAGCTCTTCCCAGATGGGTTTTTTGCTTTTGAAGAATGAAGGACTTAGAAGAAAACTGGTCTGAAAGTCAAGATTTTATACATTCCAAATAGGAAGATGGGAGCAATGGTAGTAGAACCTTTCTGTTGGCTCTCAACCATCTCACACCACGGTTTAGATTGTGCTCGGTTCTCTCAAAATGGCCAAGCCATGTGTATGTGCCAGGGGAACTCATTTGAACACTAGGGGGCGAGATAGAGTCACGCCAAGAAGAGCCAACCCTCTTGGGCAGAGCCAGGCTGTGATCCTGTATGTTCCTTCAAAGAACCCTTCCTGGCCATGAGGCTGGCTCAGGAAAGGTCTGCCCCACCCTCTCCCTCGTCCACTTTCCGGGTCTCATCCCCTCTCATCCATGGAAAGCTCCAGAACCACAAAGACATGGGGTCAGGACAACCGGTGTCAGGGAAGTAAGTGTCCCTGGTTCCTATTCTCTCAGGAACCAATGACAAAAGCAGGATATCAAGCAGGAAACTGCAGAAGGCCATGGAAGTCAAGAATTAAACATCCTCTGGGACAGAAAGCACAACATAAATCAGCATGGCTTTGCAGAATAAATCCCTCCCTACTGGCTTCGGAACACACAGTCCTTTGTGCCCATGGCCTTGCTGGTGAGAAGGAGCAGAAGGGGAGTCTGCAGTGTGAATATGAACCAGGCAAGAAGGAGACACTGTCCCGTTCTGATATTTCTGCCTCTACTGCTTTCTAAAGGGGTTCTCCTGTTGACCAGCTGTATAACCTAGAGCAAGTCCCATGGTCTCACAGTTTTTGATTTCCTCATCTGGAGGAGGAGCTTAGAATCACAGCTGTCTCTTAGATCCTTTAAAAGCACAAGCGTCTCCCAGTCACCCCTGCACAGTGGGTCCTGCTGGTTCATGAGAGTGTCTGTTCTGTCCACCATCATCCCTTTACCAGCTCTCTCCAGGGGAAATGGGGCCTCCATTCTACAAACCACCCGAGGGAAGGCAGACATGAGAACCACTGAGCTCCTGACACCCAGGAACCATGGTGGTGAATACAGAACCCCAAGGGATGAAGGGGTGTGGCCCTGGCTCCACTGTTTACCCCCAATTCCCTCATTTCTCTTTTCACATATTCTGACTGTGGGTCTGAGGCCGGAAACCCCCCTCGCCTCTCTTATGCCTTTTCTGCATGAGCATTCTGCCAGTGCAAACCTTGTCTCGTTTATGAAGTTATTGTTGGCCACCACATCCTAGACCACCCACAGTGGGCCCTTAAAGACCAGGGTTTTTTACCCCTGATGCCATTTGAAATTTACCTGAAGTCCAACAACCAACTGGACAGTCTTAAAAAAAATATTCAAAATTAACTATAACAAGGCTTCTTTTATAGTTTCTAGTCTATGAGCCACCAGGCCCAACAGGAATGAACATGTAATTATATAATTGGAGAACTAATATTTATAAAATTCTAACACAGCAAACTAGCATGTAGATTTGCATGGCTTTGGAGATGGTAAGAGAAGGCAGATCCGTGGGTGAGGTCGTCTTTGTCAAAACCTGATTTCGAGCTTTTATTTCTTGTCACTTTTTTTTTTTTTTTTTTTATTTCCTGATCTTTTTAAGAAGACTGGATCTTAGTGCTTTCTTTAAAAAATAAGGACCATTTTAAACTCTGGGGCGACTTCATAATTTAGTTTCTTGTAAAATAAATCCCACATTTTGTCTTCTACCAGGCAAGGAACCTGTAGTAAACCTCTATATTGTTACTCAGAGCTTTATTGTATCATCTGGAGTACTCTGGAGCTCTTGTTTCTTCATTCGCTTTAATAGAATTTGAAGAGGGCTGGGAACTTGAGCGGTCGTGTCTTGCTTTAGGGCATTTGCTTTCTTTTGCCATAAAAAGAAAACATGCCAAATTAGCATTAGGAGAAAAGTGCCTGGAGGGGAGCCAATGCTCATGAAATAAAGGATATGTTTTGCCTCTGATTTGGTTCAACAAGTGAAAATGGTTATAGGGGGTCAATAAACTCTGAGGGTAATAAGCATCTGGTAAAGTTTAAGGTTTCTGTGAGCTAGGTACATTCAGAAATGAGTGGCAAAAATGAATGCCAAGCACCTCGGCATCTCCAAAGGCTCAGCTCGAATGGTTTTATTGAGCACAGGCAACAATTTGTTGCTTATTTGTGCTAAGTGTGGTCCTTGGAAGAAACATAAGATGCAAAATCCCAACAGTCCAGAAACATCCAAACTCACATAGACATCCAAGATCTCATTCGTGGGGCCTTCAGCCAAAAAGGATTCTCCAGCGGTGCTCGAAATCTCATTTGGACGCTTGTAGGTGAACATGGTCCCTCCGCCCTCGTATTTTCCAGGCCGGTCAATTGCCCAGTTCCCGTTGATGATGGAGCGGCCAGAACGACTTCGCAAAGCTGTCAAGAACAACAACAACAAAAAGAACAATAAGACAATTCCTTGAGTAAGCCCACGGGGTGCACAAGAAAGTGAACTGGCTTATTCTAAATTCATCAAAGTGTTTCCTGAGGATCCACTATGAAGATCTACTATGGAGAAGATCCACTATGTGCCAGGCACTGAGCTCAGCCCTGAGGGGGTGAGGCATCTAGGGCTCGACCACTTTCTTCAACCAGCTCAATCCCTTCCACCACTTGGACTTAGTAGAGAAAGGAGGAGTGGGAGTGGTTAGGAGAGAAGGGGAAGAGGGGAAGGAGAAAGAAGAAGAAGAGGAAAGGAGAGAAAGGGGAACTGTGTCATATCCCATTATCTAGGTGAGAGGTTGCACATGGGCAGCCTGGGAGCTGATTTTGGCCCACAGATAAGCTTAGTTTGGCCTTCATGGTGTTTTGTTTTGTTTTTAAATAATTAAACCCAAACCCAATTTGGGTTCTCTAGCTTCTAGCTTGTCATGTAAAACAAGAAGACATGTTAGCATTGGCTCGACATCCCCTCACCGCAGCAACCAGCTGGAGCTGAGGAGGACCGCCCCGTTAGATGGGGTCTGTGTGCTCTGGTTTGCCCCAACCCCACCGCTCCTTAGGACTCCCCGACACTGAGGCTAAGTTTCAGTTTATTGCCCATTCATTTATGACTATGGATTATTTATTCCATCTATGATCATGCTGGCATTGTTATTTGTCTCACAGAATAGAAATTTTCTTATAATTCTTTCTACTGGTAGGTCTACTAAAAGTGACAAAGCTAAAGATAGGTCTAAGTGGGTCCCATGATTTTCTCCTACCTGATCACCTTCATTCATTTGTATGACCTTCCTGACTTCTGTGGGCTTTTGAGGCTAGATGCTCCCACATACACAGTCAAAATTGATCCTCATGACACTGCCAAGCAGGTGTCCCCAACTCTCAGAGCATGGTTCAGGGATGAGAGGGAACTTGTTCAAGTTCATGAAGATGAGAAGCGATAGAACGGTATCCACACTTAGGAGGGAGGTAAGAAAGGAGAATAGGGGCAAGGAACAAAGTGTTCAGTTAATGAGAGAAGAAAGGACAGCATGTGAGAGCTGACTTTCTTCCTTTAGGCATTTGGCACCTTTGAACCCCCAAGCCAATGGTGGATTGAGTTTAAAAGACATCCAGTGTTAAGTGTCTTATACATAGTGGGCCTGTGATGGTCACTGGCTCTTTGCAACTTCACTTGCACAGAATTACTAAATTTAATTTTGTACAATGTATTATGGAAAAATTTATATATAAACCAAAGCAGTGAGAACAGTATAATAAACCTCTGTGTATACATCAGCTTCAGTAATTATCAACTCATGGCTTATCCTGTCTCACTCTGCAAATCCCAGACCCCATTTATCCTTACATTTTTCAGGAGGTGTCTCTAAAATATAAGGAACCTTTGTTTCTTAAACCCATTTTCAGCAGCATTTCTACAGTGGGCCTCCGGGGGCCGGCAGAGTCAGAGCTGCTCCACGGGGTGGCAGAGCTTCCTATTTAGAGCAGGGGACCCCACAGACTCCATCCCTGGCTGGCTGGTTGCCATGGCCACAGCTGTGGAGCACTGAATACCAAATTATAAAATCAATTCAGCTTGAGTGATAAAGAAGGTCAAGAGTAGAGACTGAGGAAGAGTAGGTTTGGGGCCGTTTTCTCTCAAAAATCACACTTGAGAGTGGTCCATATGGTCTCCAATTCCTCACTTCCCATTCATTTCTCAACCAGCTCCAACCTGATTCCTGACCCCACTAGTCCATTGAAACAATTCAAATTAATGTCACCAAGCCCTCCATGTTGCTAAATCCAACGGGCATCTTCCAGGCCTTCCCTTGCTAGACGTCTCAGTAGAATTCGGCACTACTGACCACTCCATCCTAATTGAAACATTCTTTCTCTGGTTTCTGAGACACCACAGTCAGCTTGCTGTCCTCCTGCTCTCGGGATGCTCAATCATTCTTCTTTTCTGTGTCATCTTTCTCTACTTGGCTACCAATTATTAGCATTCCTTGAGGATGAAGATTTGGGTGCTGTACTTTCTTGGGCAAGTTCATCTATGCCATGGTTTTAATTACTGTATTCTGCTGGCTTCCAAATTTGTTTCCAATCCAGAGTTCTCCTCTGGTCCCAGACTTCTTTATCTGATGGCTTACTTGACAGTTTCACTCAGATGTCTAAGACTGAACTCACCCTTGACCTCTTCCAGTGTCTCCTATGTTAGTAAGTGGTACCACCACCTACTTCATCAGAAATGGAGGAATTATCCTTGACCCCTCCCCCTTCCTTATCCCCTATATCCAATCCAATCATCAAATTTTTTTTAAAGATTTTATTTATTTATTTGACAGAGAGAGAATGAGAGAGAGCACATGAGATGGGGGAGGGTCAGAGGGAGAAGCAGACTCCCCGCCGAGCAGGGAGCCTGATGCGGGACTCGATCCAGGGACTCCAGGATCATGACCTGAGCTGAAGGCAGTCGCTTAGCCAACTGAGCCACCCAGGCGCCCACCAATCATCAAATTTTATTTGACCTCCTCTATATTTCTTGAACCCATCAACTTCTCTCCACGTCCACTGCCATAATCTAGGGCAAGACCACCACCAGGTCTCATCTGGACTAACTCGAAAACTGTCTAATTGATCTAGCTATTTCCCTTCTTTGCAGCCAGAGTAATGTCTTCAGAATGCAGGTTTGACCATCAGCTGTGGCTCAACACCCTTTAATGGCTTCCTATTTCTGTAAGAGAAGAAACCCCAATCCTTAATAGGTTGGAGCCCGCAGTGATGTGGTGCAGCCCCATCGTGCACCACACTTGTCTGCGCTCTGCTCCCTGGCCACCTTTTAGCTCATCTAATACATCATGTTCCCTCCACAATCCATTCTTTTCTTCCAGAAGCGTTTCTCTGAACCTGGAATCATATTTGTTCTTTAGATGTCAGCTCCTTTGGGGAGTCTTTCCCAACCCCCAGTTCAGGCCTTCTCTTTTTTATGTGCTTAAGGGATGCAAAAGCCTCTCCTCCAAGGCATTTAATTCAGTCTGTACACACATCCATTCAGAACATGATTGAACTAATGTTTGTCTCCCAGAGCACTGCAAGCTCCCCTCACTGTTACAGGTCTAGTGACCAGCGCAGTGTTTACCATATAGTAGGAATTCATATTTGTTGAATGCAAAAATACATAACAGAAAAAGACACAAGCTCAAAGGAAAGATAGGCAAAGGATGATGAACAGGTAATTCAAAGAAAACCAAGTACAAATACTCTGTAAGCAAATGGAAAGATGCCCTGCCTTACTTATAATTTAAGAAATGCAAATCGGGCGCCTGGGTGGCTCAGTTGGTTAAGCGACTGCCTTCAGCTCAGGTCATGATCCTGGAGTCCTGGGATCGAGTCCCGCATCGGGCTCCCTGCTTGGCGAGGAGTCTGCTTCTCCCTCTCCGGCTCCCCCCTTTTGTGCTCTCTCTCTCTCAAATAAATAAATAAAATCTTTAAAAAAAAAAAAAAAAGAAATGCAAATCAAAACTGCAATGGTATCTTCTTGACCCACCAGACTGACAAATGTTTGAAAACATTTAATATTGCCAGAATCGGCAGGTGCGTGAGTAAGCAAACATCCATAACATTGTTGGTAGAAGGTAACCCGATTCAACCATGTTGGAGGGCAATTTGGTTATATTTTGCTAAAACTTTAAGTGCTATACACTTAACCCAAGAATTGTACTTGTAGGAGACCACTTTGAGGGATATACTTTCATAAGTATACAAAAGTGTTTGTAACAAGGATATGCCCTGCAGATTTTTTTTAAAGAGAAAACCCCAAAACAACCTAAATATGGATTGCTTACATAGTTTGTCATACTGAATGTCCATGCAGTGGGATCCATGTGGTCCCCAAAACAGTGAGATAGGTCTGTGTGGGGGGGTATGGGAAGAACTCCGTGATAAATTTAAATGAAACAAAAAATGCAGAACAGCATGTTTGGTATGATCTCATTTGTGTATAGCATATACATAAGACGTATGCACATGCATAAAACTTTTCAGAGAATATCATAAAACTCTTAACATTTGGGGACAGGAACTAGTTTGGGATGTGAGATGAGAAGGGAAACATTTACTTCACATTTTATATCTTTTTATTGCCATTTAAATTTTGTTTTACCATATGCATATATTACCTTCTTTAAAGCTTAAATCTTTTTTAGTTAACATAAAGGACATGGTACAAGCAGAAATACTCCCGAGGGATATACATATTTTCCCTTTCTTTCTTGGTTCTTCTTAAAATCCCATTCAGAGCATCCAAAGCTCAGAACTGAGGTTGGTTCTGGCTAAGATTTTATTGCTCTTAATGGCAATCTTGTAGAAGAGGTTGTTATCTGGAAACCCCCCCCCCAAAAATCCATTAAAAAAACCACCTGAAATACTGTACAGGAGAAAGCTGCATGAGTTTCCCAGGAAATAAAACACGGGGACCCCGAATCTTTTTACCATCTACTACTGTTACCCAAGCACCCGCTCTCGGGGTTTAGATGAATCTTTCACCGTATAATAGCAAAGCGTAAAAAAAGGCTGTGGGAGATTTTTAGCAGACAAGGGCCCGGTTCCATATGCCCACAGGTTAGCTTCTGAAATAGGTCCAGCACTAGCCCCCACCTGGGCTTGCATATTGAAAGCAGCTGCACCTACAATTTATGGGCCTGTAAGCAGTTCCAGTGCTATGTAATGGGTGTCCAGAACTACCCCACAAAAAGGTGCAGGTGACTCATGGCTCTTGCAAGTGGGCGTGGTCACAGAAGGTTAAGCTTTGGCGAAGCTTGTCACAGCCACGTCAATAGGAGGAAATCTCCACTCTTGTCTGACATATGGATTTTATTCGTTCTAGCTGTCAACGCTGGGTATATGTATTTGGCCTAAACTATGTGCACCAACAACGCCCTTCTCCGAGATCCATATAGGAATCACTTGCTCATCCGAGTCCTGCTTCTCAATTTATCCCACAACCTTAATGCCCGCTGTTGCCGACCCAACCACTGGTTCCCGCATCCAAACAAGAAAGGTGGTTTCTTTACGGCCAACTGATCACTGTGATCTAGACATCTGTTTTATCCTTTTTTTATTTTTTATTTTATTTTATTTATTTTTTAATTATTCAGGTTTTTAAAAAGATTTTATTTGTGACAGAAAGAGAGAGAGAGAGTGAGCATGTGCAAGCAGGGGGAGTGACAGGCAGAGGGAGAAGCAGGCTCCCTGCTGAGCAGGGACCCAGATGCGGGTCTCCTGGGATCACGACCTGAGCCGAAGGCAGACGTTTAACCCACTGAGCCACCGAGGCGTCCCTGTTTTTTCCTTTGGAAAATGAAAATCGACTCCTCCCACTAACAAAATTCCAAGTTTCAGTAGTTCTTAGAAGCTATCTGGGAAGTAGCATAACAAGCTCGAGGGCGAAGGGGTCAGACAGACATCACTGGCCACCACCACAAGGCCCGCTGGAGGGCTGAGCCCTGCCATTTTTGCTCCAGTCTATGAGCTTTCATGGAAGCTCACACGTGGGCACAAACCCAAGTGAGTCTCAGAGTATGTTAGCTAATGTGGATGTCCTGAAAATGGAGCACGCCTACTCACATCATATGACCACTTTGGAGAGGTCTGTCAGTTACATCCTTATCGTAGCCTTCCTTCTATTATAAATTCAGCGACCAATCATAATACTAGCAGTACCGTGACTGTGTCATCAATAGAAATCCACATGTATTCATATGACATTACAGCTGTTACAGGTATTTTGGAATTTTTAAGAAAGATTTTATTTATTTATTTCAGAGAGAGAGAGCGAGAGCAAGAGAGAGTGCAAGCATGGGAGTGGGGGTGGGGGGGAGAGGGAGAAGCAGACTCTCTGCTGAGCAGGGAGCCTGACATGGGGCTCGATCCCAGGACCCCAGGATCATGACCTGAGCCGAAGGCAGTCGCTTAACCGACTGAGCCACCCAGGCGCCCGAGATCTCCTATTTTAATGTTAAAGAAGCACATGCTACTAAAAATTACTAAGAAGCAAATCTGTTTTCTAAAAATATGGTGATAATTATATTTCAATATAATTGGTTTTCTTTGTACTCTTCTATATCTTATATTATGGATTTAAAAACAGTAGTCTGAGAAGGTCTCCACAAACTGCCAAGGGAGTCCGTGACACAAAAAAGTGAAGGACTTCTGGCCTAATGATTTATGGTTTTCAAAGCAGAAATGTACTCACATACCATGAAAGCCAGTTGCATAAGGCAAGCAGGACACATATTACCTTTATTATACAGATGAGGAAATAGGCTCAGGGAGATTAAATTTCTTGCTCAAGCTCACAGATTGTTGGTAGTTTAGGACTTGAACTTTGATGTTCTGATTTCATCTTCTTCCCGTTACACCAGTAGTTCTCAGAGACTGGTCCCCGGACCAGTAGAAACCCACCTCCTGGAAGCTCTTAGAGGTAGAGGCTCAGGCTGGTTGACTCAGAGACTCAGGGGTGGGGTCCAGCATCCAGGGTTAACAAGCCCTCCACGTGGTTATGGTGCATTTAAAGTTGGAAACCCACTCTTATTTTATTATATTTTAATTTTTGTTATAACCATCTCTTATTGTTGAGTCCTGATCAAAAGAGAAAGCTTCTCGATCAAGGGAAGCATGGTTTTACTTCACATATCTGGCTTTGCCTGGACAACAGAGCAGACGCTGAGAGTGGAGAAGACCAAGGGACAGTCTGGGGGTGTGGCCTTCATTCCACTCTACCACTGAAGTTCTCACTGCCATGCCCGCCCTCCCGGTCTGTGGGCATTTAGGATTCCCAGAGCCAACCTTCCCAGGGATTGCGTGATCAGTAAGCAATCCTAGAGGGCACCAGGAATCCTATATACACACGAGGCAGACGCCATTAAGGGTTTGGATTGTGACTGACCCTGGCGGGGGTGGGGAGAGAGTCCAATTCAGCTCAACAATAAAAAATGATCTCAGGACACTGGGTAAGCCCACATACAGTATTGTCAAATCCAAGGATGCACACTTCTCCCCTATTCTCACATTACAGATGTGGCATGTGTCTTAGGACAGAAAAGCAACAGTTGCCAGGCAGATGACTAAGTTCTGATGTCGTTGTCACTTCCTGAACACATGTGAGATTCGTTTGAGTAAGTCACTTCAGTTGAGCGAATTTCCAGCAGCCCAATTTGTAGTTGTATTAATTTTTAAAAAGATTTATTTATTTGAGAGAGAGAGAGGCAGCGTGTGAGAAGGGGGAGGGGCAGAGGGAGACAGCAGCTTGAGCCGACTCCCCAAAGAGGGCAGAGCCCAACACGGGGCTCGATCTTGTGAGCCTGAGATCCTGACCTGAGCTGAAACCAAGAGTTGGTCGCTCAACTGACTGAGTCACCCAGGCGCCCCTCTGTATTAATTTTTTTAAAATTAGGATATAGTACATCTAAGAAAGTATTTGAATTATAAGTTTATAAGCTGATGATTATTTTAAAAGATTCTTTATTCATTCATTTGGGAGAGAGAGACAGAGAGAGACAGTGAGAGCACGAGCAGGGGGGAGGGGGTAGAGGGAGAGGGAGAAGCAGACTCCTCACTGAGCAGGGAGCCCAATGTGTGGCTCAATCCCAGGACCCTGAGATCATGACCTGAGCCGAAGGCAGATGCTTAACTGACTGAGCCACCCAGGTGCCCTCCCTGATGATTTTTTATATTTGTATTACACCTGTGTTACTACTACCTGAATAAAGACCATCTAGACCCCCAGAAAGCAACCTCTTGCCCCCTCAAAGTCATTACTCTGTCCCTACAAGACCCACGGTTCACCGCTACTCTGCCATCTAACACTATAGTTTTGCTCGTTTTTGTATTTCAAATCAATGGAATAATACCGTACATATTCTTTTGTGTGGACGTCTTTTACTTAACTTCATGCCCATGAGATTCATCCAAATTGTTGCATTTATCAATAGTTCATTCTTTTTCTTTTCTTTTCTTTTTTTTTTAAAGATTTTATTTATTTATTTGAGAGAGAGAATGAGAGACAGAGAGCATGAGAGGGAGGAGGGTCAGAGGGAGAAGCAGACTCCCCGCCGAGCAGGGAGCCCGATGCGGGACTCGATCCCGGGACTCCAGGATCATGACCTGAGCTGAAGGCAGTCGCTTAACCAACTGAGCCACCCAGGTGCCCAGTAGTTCATTCTTTTTCATAGCAACTTAGTGTTATATGAATATGCCATTTATTTGCCTTTTCTATTATCAGTTCGCTTTTGGGTTGTTTCTAGTTTTTGGCTCTTATGGGTAAAAGAGCTATAAACATTTGTGTATGTTTCTGCTGGACATAAGTCCTCATTTCTCCTGGTGATATACCCAGAAGTAGAATTGCTGGATTATGGGTATATATATGCTTAATTACAGTGGGCACTACCAAACATTTTTCCAAAGTGGTTGTACCCTGGAGTTGATGTTGGGAGCCAGGGATGTCACTGTGGAGAAGGAGACATAAAAGTGGAATGGGGGAAGGCCAGACAGAACCCTGTGGGGATGGATTTGACTTGGAGATAGCGTGAATTCATGATCTTGAAATTATGTATCTCACCGTGATGCCCCACAAAACTGCCCAAGGTCGGAAGTGGTTCGGAGTAAGTTTTAGGATCTGAATATGAAGAACGCTTAGAGTCCAAATTTGACGGGGACAGAAGGAAGTAGCATCTAGACAAACATATATGTTATGGTTGATTTCTATTAAGTTTATTTTCCCTGCACTATATATATATGTTATGTATAATATATATATTCCCTGCACTTATATATTTACATATGCACCCCCTTGCTAGAAGATGAGTGCTTTATTTATTTTTATTTTTTAATTTTTTAATGATTTTATTTATTTATTTGACAGAAAGACACCACGAGAGAGGGAACACAAGCAGGGTAAGTGGGAGAGGGAGAAGCAGGCTTCCCGTGGAGCAGGGAGCCTGATATGGGGCTTGATCCCAGGACCCTGGGATCATGACCTGAGCCGAAGGCAGACGCTTAACGACTGAGCCACCCAGGTGCCCAAAGATGAGTGCTTTAAAGGCAGATACTGTGACATATACATTTTTGCCCACTATTTGGCACTTGGTTGGCACTTAATAAATGCTTGTTGAATAGAAGTAAGTTATGAGCTGTATTGTTCTGATCTATCATATTTTAACCTTGGAGTTGAGATAAGAGATTCTTGGAAACTCCTTCAAGTCCTGCTTATATCTGAATAATCCTGTTTAAGAATTCCAATCTCACAAATGTCCTCCATGCCTCTTGACCACAATGGTAAATACGTGCAGTGATGCATAAAAATGTTGTTAAAAAAAGAAACCCACAAGTATTTCTCTTTAGGTAAATCCAGGTCCAGTTTGATAAAGTATTCAAATTACGGTTTCTGTTAAATAAATATACATACATATCACACAGTAATTTTTCAGTTCAGATTTGCTTTGGCATTTTGGGTTTGGAAAGAATTGAGCCTGTGTGATTCTCTAAAACATAATGCAACACAGTTGGACTGAAAATCAGAGTATTAGAGAAAGAAGGTTGGCTCTCCCTTTGACACGCTATGATCACAGGTTGAATAAGGGGAAATGCCAAGTCTTTGTTCTTATTTCATTGCTAAATTATAGCTAAGTATGGCTAATTCTCATTCTTTAAAATATTAACATTTGATTTATTTTGACTCCAAATTTCCTTTGAATACTTACTAACTATAAAGGAACTTTGTGTGTTTTTAAGCCCCAAATAATGCTGTATGAAATAGATACCATCAATGGTTTAAGTAAGAAAATAAGCTGGGCATGGCACTGGGGGGTGGGCGCTACAAAGATAAGACCACCCACAACTTTGGGAGCTCGGATACATACTGATAACATGCAAACAGAGAGGCTGTCAGAATTTCCTTGGGCACATAGAGGATTTTGGAGAGGAGGTGACATTTGAGCAGGAATTGGTAGGGTGAGGAGGTCACCAGGCAGGGGACAGGGGAGGGCATTTGGGGACAGAGAACGGTGTGGACAAAGGCTGGGGCAGGAACAGGCCTGACCTTGGAGGGGTGAGGGACAGTGTGGGGTGCTAGAGGGCACCCAGGGTGCTGGGGGCTGGAGCAGAGTGGGGGTGTGCGAGGAGCACCGCTGGACATGGGGTGGGAAGGGGAGACCTCGGGCTGACTGTGGGGCTGGGTTTTGGCACTGGAAGCCATGAAAAAATGTTGATCGGGATAATGACAGTGGAAATCTGTTTGGAGATAACGCTGCTGCTGAATAAGAAGTCCCAAAGCTCATTCACACCACAGTTGCTGAGTACCTACCATGCCTCTTCCCACCCTCAGGGGCAGCAGGTCCGCCACGGCGGCCCCAGGGGGTCTCAGGGCTTCTCTCCCCGTCATAGCTCCAAAGTCTACTCCCTGGGAGCAGGGAAGGACCATGCTTAGTACTTTCCTTTAGAAAGAATTCCAGAAGCGTTAATTGCTGCAAAGGGCCTCACTACAGCTCAGTTCATCTAGGGATAAACCTAGCATCTTTCTCACCCTAAATGAGCCTGCTTCCTAACCCCTCCATTTAAAACACTGTTCTCCCATTGCTCAGGTTCAAGTTTTGGCAACCATCTTCTGCTCTTTCCTAACTTTCTCCCTGCTAGCTGATCACTCATCAGGCGTATCATCCCCTTTGCTGCCACTGTGGTCCCCTCCATCCCTCTCCTGCCCAGTGGCCTCTTGTCTCTGTTCTCTGGTTGCCTCACAGCTGGACCGCGGCGGAGAATCATGGATCTCCCTACGTGCCACTCTAGATGAACCTTCTGAAGTGCACCTTTCCTCCTGTCTCCCGCCGGACCCCAAGCTTCCAAGCCAAGGGAAAAAGCCCACCCTCCCCTGATTCACACTCAAGGTCTTGTGTGATCCGCCCTACCTTCAGCTGCTTCACACAGCCCCTTGTTGGCATTCAATCAAATGTGGAAAATGTCAGAAATTTGTATGTCTGCTTTTTAAAAAAAAATTCAGTTGTGACTTCTCATAGGGCAGGAGCCCTGTCTTATTTAGTACCTGACAAAAAGACACTCAGAGGTTGTTGAGTACGGCTAGTGTCCCCAGCTCATCCTGAGGGTCCTATTCTAGCGTTGCTCTTTCCTGCTTCCAACCTCTTAACCCTACTCTTGGTGTCTATGCCCTGTTTTCTGACACTCCATCCATTGCTGCCTTCATTGTTTTACTATTCTAAATGCTGATTGTAAACTCCGCAAGATTTTTTTAACTTCAGGGGCAGACAGTTACATTAATCAAACTCTTCAGCTTATGACACTTTTGCTGGGCAAGACCTCGCTTGCCTTATTTTACTTTTCCCCTTCACACTGGATTCCCACTGCCATCACCCTGCCCATCCCAACAAGCACCTACACTGATGTGATATATATGTGTATGCAGAATTCAGGTAAATTTACCATGTTTCCAACAACCCTTTGCTTTTAAAGTCTACCTTTGTTTCTGTAATGACTAGAGTTTTCTAACTGTTGCATAATATTCCATGGCATACACCTGCCTCAGTTTACTTATCTGATCTCCTAGTCCTGTGGGGACTGGTTTTCTTTTTATGGTCCACAGTGTCAACAAAGAGCTGGTATTTAGAAAAAGCTCAATGAGTATTTGTTGACAAAGCCAAGAAGGTTTATTTTTATTATTATTATTATTTTTTTTAAATGTTTTTTTTTCAAAGATTTTATTTATTTATTTGAGAGAGAGAGAATGAGAGAGAGCAAGCACATGAGAGGGAAGAGGGTCAGAGGGAGAAGCAGACTCCCCGCCGAGCAGGGAGCCCGATGCGGGACTCGATCCAGGAACTCCAGGATCATGACCTGAGCCGAAGGCAGTCGCTCAACCAACTGAGCCACCCAGGCGCCCAAGAAGGTTTATTTTTAAAAAGAGCTACCTTATCAATAGTTTATCAGGGCCGACAAATGTAGGTGAAATGTAGCAACATGTCTTCAAGAATGCATCCTCCCCCTGGCACAAACAGGGAAAATTAGGAGCTGTCTAAAAAATAATATGTCAGGAAAAAAAATATGTCAGAGTTGAGACTAGAATTCAGCCTTTCCTGTCTCCTGGACGCTCTGGTCAGCTTTGTCCCAAACATTCTCATTAAGGAACATCTGTGGTGACCTCACAGAGTTGTGTTAGGATTCCACATCGGTGATCAGAAAACATAAAAAAGGAGCATCCTGCATATCCAGTAAGAAGTGAAACCCTAGGAGGTGTAACCTGCTTGGTTTGAGGGAGGAAGGCCGCAGCAGTCAGTTGTATGCAGGATGCTAGCCCACTCGCTCGCTGGCCTGGCACCACCCCAAAAGCAGGCTTCAAAGATTTACAGCATTGGTCACTAGATTGCAAAAAACCCCCAAACAACCATGACAAAGAAACACAACCCAAACATACACACACCCCACACATATACTCTATAAAACAGAAAGTGCCCTATGAACAAAAGAAGAATGTAATGAATACTACTGGGCTGTTGTGTGCACTTCACGTGTGCGTAGCCACAGAGACTCTGCTCAGCTGAACAGTGTCTCCCCAAAATTCATGTCCATCCAGAATCTGTGAGTGTGAGCTTATTTAGAAGTAAGGTCTTTACAGAATTAAAGATAGAAATACCATACAATCTAGTAATTCCACTACTGGGTATTTATCCAAAGAAAACAAAAACACTAATTCCAAAGATATGTGCACCCCAATGTTTATCGCAGCATTATTTACAATAGCCAGGATATGGAAGCAACATGAGTGTCTATCAGTAAATGAATGGATAAAGAAGATGTGGTGCATATGTATATACAATGGGATATTACTCGGCCATAAAAAAGAATGAGATCTTGCCATTTGCAAGTGCATAGATGGACCTAGAGGGTATAATGCTAAGTGAAATAAGTCAGACAAAGACAAATGCCATATGATATCACTTCTTTGTGGAATCTATTAAACAAAACAAATGAACAAACAAACAAAAAAATAGATTCTTAAATACAGAGAAGAGGGGAGGTGGGTAGGGGTGGATGGGTGAAATAGATAATGGGGATTAAGACGTATAAACTTCTAATTATAAAAAAATAAGGGGGGCTCCTGGTGGCTTAGTCAGTTAAGTGTCCAACTCCTGGTTTTGGCTCAGGTCGTGATCTCAGGGTCCTGGGATGGAGCCCTGCGTAGGGCTCCCTGCTCAGCGTGGACTCTGCTTGAGATTCTCTCTCCCTCTCCCTCTGTCCCTCCTTTATTTATAAATAAATAAATCTTTAAAGAAGTAAAAAATTGTCAGGGAGATGAAAAGTACAGCATAGGGAATATATCAAATAATATCATAATAACTTTGAATGGTGACTACACTTACGGTGAGCACGAGTAATGCATAGAAATGTTGCATCATTATAACACCTGAGACTAATATAACACTGCATGTTAATTATACTTCAGTTAAAAAATTGGTGGCCAAAAATAGGAAGCTTGAAGCATAACTTGAATCCAGTGAAAAAATTCGAGCATGTGAGGGAAATTCCCAAATGGATCTGATGGTGGTGGTGCGGGGGGTTCCAAGATGGCAGCAGTAATTCATCCCTAACTAGTGAACTGCAAAGGCAGTTAATCTAAAAAAACATAGGATGTACTTTGATGCTAATTTAGTATAAAGGTTTTATGGTATGGATAGAAAGCAACCTAAACCTAGGTATGTTTTTTGAGTATAAGAACTCTGAGCAATAATTACCTATCAGTTTGAATGCCTTGGAAAGCAAACTTAGAGAAAGAAATTCCTGCTTAATTATTTTGACTGTTGAGCATGATTCTTGCATGTGATACTCCTCTAAGACTGAACCACTTAGGTCTTTGGAGTTATAAGGGTTACATATCTAAAGGTGGCAGCTTGTCCATCCACTAGTTGAATAGGTAGGAAACATTTTCCCATGATGATAATAATTTAAAACATTATCTTTAGATGAAACCCAATGGATACTTACTAAAATGCAAAATCACATTTGGAAGAGAAAACAAAATTTCAAAGACATTTGGACTTGCAGTAGAACAACGCTGGGCTAAATCCTTAGTCTCTAGAAAGTATTAACTTTCCTAGGCTAGTATGGGCTTAAAGTTAAGAAACCCTAATGAAGTGGATTGTTCTCTCGCCATCTTGAGAATTTAAAAATAGCATTTACGTTTTCCTCTAGCACACATTCATCTTCTGTTATATTCGCAGCCTACTCTCTTAAAAAACTCTTCGTTTAGGGTGCCTGGGTGGCTCAGTTGGTTAAGCGACTGCCTTCGGCTCAGGTCATGATCCCGGAGTCCCTGGATCGAGTCCCGCATCGGGCTCCCTGCTCGGCAGGGAGTCTGCTTCTCCCTCTGACCCTCCCGACCCTCCCCCCTCTCATGCTCTCTCTCTTTCAGTCTCTCTCTCAAATAAATAAATAAAATCTTTAAAAAAAACCTCTTCGTTTAAAAAAATGGAAATGTCAAATATATTAAAAATAAAGCAGTAAAATAAAATCTCATGTACCCATCATTGAGCATCAGGAATGATCAACATTCAGCCATTCTTCATCTGCATCTCTCTAACTGCTTTCTTAGCTTTCTTACTTTTCTTACTTACACTTTCCTTGGAGCCCGGGGCAGGGGTGGGGAGAGGAGATCTAGTTTTGTTCTTCTTCCTGGAAATATTCACTAAGTTCAGACTCCAAGAATATAGTTGATTTTTTTACTTCCCTGCTTTAATTCCATTTCCAAATTGGGGTAAGGAATGCAGCGGGGGAGCTCAGAATGGAATTAACCCCATTTGGTTAGTGTTGCTGTGCTTGGGGTTTTGAGCACCAAGGGATGATAGAGTCCAGTTAGGATGACATAGCTGTAGAGCCATGGTTCCCAAAGTGTGATCCCTGGGCCAACAGCATCAGCATCAGCATCATCTTAGAATGTGTTAGAAATGAAAACTCTCAGGCCCACCACAGACCTCCTGCACTAGAATCTCTGGAAGTGGGGCCGCCTGGTGATTCTAAACTCAATTTTGATAAGCACTGCTCTAGAGGTTAGTTAGGCTAACTCGAGACACGGGCCGCTGTACGAACCAGGGATATGATATCCAATCTACGTTCTCTGAACACCTGTGTGTGTGAGTGTTTGAGAACATGCGTGTGTGTACACGTGTATATACACACTTGCATATAAGCATATTCTTATTTAGAATAGCTCAGATGGGGCGCCTGGGTGGCTCAGTCGTTAGGCGTCTGCCTTCGGCTCAGGTCATGGTCCCAGGGTCCTGGGATCGAGCCCTGCATCGGGCTCCCTGCTCCGCGGGGAGCCTGCTTCTCCCTCTCCCTCTGTGGCTCCCCCTGCTTGTGTGCTCTCTCTCTCTCTCTCTCAAATGAATAAATAAAATCTTAAAAAAAAAATTAGAATAGCTCAGAAATTTATTTCTATATGAAAAATGGGATACAGACTTGATATAAACAATAGGATACACACAGATGAAAATCCCTAGGCAAAACTTAAGCATCATTCTTGTTATATTTACTCTTATTGCTTTCAGATTGTATTGTAAGTTACGTGCAATAGACATGTGTGATCCCACAAATTTTGACACGTTGTATTTTCACTTTCATTCAGTTCAAAATATTTTCTCAGTTCAAGACTTCTGAACTTAGACTTCTGGTGTTTCATTTCCATATGTCGTTTACTTGAGGTATTTGGGAAATTTCCAGATCTCTTTGTGACTAATTTCTAGTTAAATTCTATCGTGGTAAAAAAAAAAAGCATATTTTATATGATTACAATTATACTAAATTTGTTAAGGTCTGTTCTGTGGCTCAGAATATGGTTTATCTTGGTGACTGTTCATGTGTACTTGGAAAAAAAGTGTATTTCTGCTGCCGTTAGATGAAGTGTTGTATAAATGCCAATCAAACTGTCTACTTGTTCTATTAATTATCTTGAGAGGAATGCTGAAGTCTCTGAGTATAATTGTGGATTATACTCAGTTTCCCCTTTCAGTGCTATCAGTTTTTGCTTTATGTGTTTTCCGGCTTTTGTTTAGGTACATATGCATTTATCACTGTTACGTTTTCTTGGCCATTTTCCCCTTTATTATTATGTACTTTCCTACTTTATCTCTGGTAATTTTCCTTGTACGGAAGTCTACTTTGTGTAATCTTGATATTGCCACTCTGTTTTCTCTTGATTAGTATTTCAATGGCATATCTGTTTTTTAACCTTTTATTTTTAGTCTACTTATATCATTACATTTAGAGTGGGTTTCTGTAGATAGCATTTGGCCTTTTGCTAAAAATCCAATCAGACAACATTTATCTTTATTTGGTGTTTTAGACTATCTACATTTAACATAGTTATTGATTGGATTTAGCTCTACCATTTTATGTGTGTTCTGTTTGTTTCTTCTGGGTTTTTTGTTTTTGTTTTTGTTTCTTCCTTTGTTCTTCTGCTCACCCTTTTCCTCCCTTCTTTGGGATTTGAATAATTTTTAGATTTCCATATAATTTATCTATTGACTGGTCACATCTTTTGTGTTACTTTTTAAAAAAAAGTTGATTTGAGAGAGAGCATGAGCAGGAGGGGCAGAGGGAGACGAGAGAGAATCTCAAGCAGACTCCATGCTCATGTGGAGTCAGATGCAGGGCTTGATCTCATGACCTTGAGATCACGACCTGAGCAGAAACCAAGAGTCGGATGCCTAACAGACTGCACCACCCAGGTGCCCCTCTCTTGTGTTTATTTTTTAGTTGTTGTCTAGGGATTATAATAACAAACCTCATTTGTCAGTTTACTTGAAGTTAATATTTACCACTTCAAATAAAATGTAGAGTTCTTGAAAACATATAGGTCCTTTTATCCTCCCCTATTTATATTTGCCACATTTATTACATCTACATCCACTGAGATCTTTCCAATGTTATAATTTTCGCTGTCCATCATCATGCATATTTTTTATAACTTAAAAGGATATGACCTTGGCTTTTTTAACTTCACAATCCAAAACAGGCAGCGGGTATTATGAGTTCCATTTTAGAGAGGAGGAAATGGATAAATTGGGTGACTTGTCTACATTCATACAGTTGGATAATAGCAGAACCAGGACTCCACCTCTCTGTCCTCACTTCCTATTCCTTTCCCTTCTACTAGGCTGCCTTTTGTTCTTCACATGTAAGTTATAGCTTTGGTACAAAAACTAGAGTCTGTGCAATTCAAAGCCTGGGAACTTTCAACAAATAATATTTAAGCATTCTTCCTTTTGGAAATACCTTGGTGAGCTGGAGGAAGTGGCTCTTATATCCTACGTGTGGCACCGAGATAATAAGCAGAAAGATCTGGGTCTAGTTTCCAAGGCACTGGGGTTAACCACACGCTGGCTGATGCTCTTCATGTTCCCAACTAACAAATAGTTCAGGCCCACGGTCATTTATGTTGGCTCTCCTCCATTTGGAATTTGCTACTTCTAGTCATCAAAATAATCAGGATTCCAAATACAGATGGCTGAATGCAAATTTCATTTCTGTGGAAGTCCTATTTCCCTTCCCTTAAATTGGTGGTTTTTAAAAACTGTGTTCCTTGGGGCGCCTGGGTGGCTCAGTCGTTAAGTGTCTGCCTTCGGCTCAGGTCATGATCCCAGAGTCCTGGGATCGAGCCCCGCATCGGGCTCCCTGCTCCACGGGAAGCCTGCTTCTCCCTCTCCCACTCCCCCTGCTTGTGTTCCCTCTCTCACTGTGTCTCTCTCTGTCAAATAAATAAAGTCTTTAAAAAAATAAAATAATAAAATAATAAAATAAAATAAAAACTGTGTTCCTGGGAGTTCTAGAGATTTTCCTTAAGTTCCCAGATTTCCATGAAGTCTCCTCAGGGGTCGAATTGATCTTCGGTGGGTGGGTGGGGTTGTAGGGAATCCACTTCCTTCCTCCTTTGTTTGTTTTGAATATTTTATTTCATTTGAACACACAGTTCCTTGGAACTATAACAGGAATTTGAAAACCTTCACCTCAGAGCCTTGACTCAGCCTTCCAGGATGGGAGGGAGCTTGAGATTTGTCTACTTTAACCATCTTGGAAGGCTTGAGCTCATCACCACCAGGTGACAGGCAGCCTGGGCCTGAGCAGCTTCGATGGCAGGGAATCTCCACATCTTTAGCACCTCCCTGCTTCTGTGCTTAGCTCCGATGCTCTCCATCCTTGTGTAGATCAATGCTTGGTGAACTTGCCTGCCCATTGCAATCATTGGGACACAGAGAGTTTTTTTGAAAACACTGATGCCTGGGCCCAGGCCAGAGAGACTCTGATTTAATTGGTTCCGGGTACAGCCTCGGGAATGGGAGATTTAAAAGTTTCCTAGGTGATTCTAATTTGCAGCAAAGTTTGGGAAACATTGCCTTTGATGAGCTGAGACCTGCACCTGTGAAGTGCCCATGCTCCTCTGGAAAGACACATGTCACCAGCAAAATCCATCTTCCATAAGAACATTTACAAAACCCAGAGACAGCTTTCACTTTCCTCCCGGAGTTCTCCCCTTCTGATTAAAGTCCTGGGGCTCCCCCGATGTCTCCTGCTACCACCTGTTATCCAGCATGTCTATATTCCTCTTAGTGAGGTGCCTCCCTGGAACACAATAGGCGAGAATAGATTTGAGCATCACATTGGAGTAGAACTAGGTATCATCCCTCCTTCTCCAGACTCTACTTGGCTTCCTGCATTTCTTAGGTAGCCCAGCACATGAGTGATTTGATAAAGAGCCTCTTTCACAAAGGTGCTGCTGCTAAGCTCCTTCCCCCAGACCCCTTTGCATTTGGACACGAACGACTAATTACTGACCATGACCGAATGACAGCCAGAAAACCAAATGAGCAGAGCCTATGGACAATCCACCCTTACATCCCTCAGCCTTTTACGGTTTACAGAGTAAAGTCACGCACCCTATTTCCAATCCCTCCTCCCTCTCCGCTGTCCTGATTCCAATCCTCTCGTTTAGGTGAGGGAGGTAGTTTTCCAACAAGGAAGAGACGTGCCCCAGACCCCCGAGGTTAGTAAGTAGTGAGCAGAGCCGGGGGGCGTTACGCAGGGCTTCCGGCTCCCGCAGCCAGCGATCGGGGTGCCAGGCCCCATGAGTGCCCGCGGAACTGCACAGTCCACGGCGGACTGGGAACAGGACCTCACGGAATGTTACCTCCGGGACAGCTGCGGCCTGGCGTGGCAGGGGGCCAGGGCCACCCAGGCTCTCCGCACCACCAGCATGCAGGAGCGTCGGCGGCCCTGGGGGCGGGGGGACGGGGGGGGCTGTTGGGGGGTGTCTCTGCCACCGTGTGGAGAGAATAAGGCCACGTTTCAGGCAGCGTTGCCCTCCCCCTCCCTCCAAATGCTGCCAGAAATTATGTGGTAGCTTAAAAGCCTCTTTGGAGAAAGACTGCCATGCGCGTGGCTGAACCAACATCAAAACAAAAACCCAAACTAAAAAATCTCCACTCAGCCCACCAACCCCAAAACAAAAAACAGACCAGGCCAGAGAGTGGGCAATCTATGGGGTGAGAATTCATAACCCATCTCATGATGGATGCCCTCCTGCACATACACATGGTGCCTTCTTCTTTTCGGTTCCTGCCTTACCTTTGCCCTGGGACTTAACAAAATCTCCTCTAGCACCTGACACTTTGTCCGCCCTTGTGGTTTCCAGCTCAGCTCTGGCCCTGGACTTTGGTTTTTGCATGGCTCTTTGAATATTCTCAGGACTTTCTCCTTTCAGACTCCCGTTGCTGACCCCACTCTGGGTCTTCATGTCACCTATTTCACTGATTGATCTAAAGACAGCATGACACCCACAGGCTGGGCAGTGGGCACGGTCTGTCCCAGGTGCAGCCAATAAGGATATGCATCGTCTGTAGAGGATTTAAAAACAGTAATGAAAGCGTCTAGAGGGCGCCTGGGGGGCTCAGCCATTAAGCGTCTGCCTTCGGCTCGGGTCGTGATCCCAGGGTCCTGGGATCGAGCCCCGCATCGGGCTCCCTGCTCCGCGGGCAGCCTGCTTCTCCCTCTCCCTCTGCCTGTCACTCCCCCTGCTTGTGCGTTCTCCCTCTCTGTCAAATAAATAAATAAATAAAATCTTAAAAAAAAAAAAAGGAAGAAGGGTGGGTGCACTCCCACCTACCCTTCTCTCCTGCCGTGGCATGCCTCTGGTAACATTCGGTCACAGATGTCCATTCCGGCCTGGGCTCCATTTCTGTCCTGTGTGTTGGGCAGGACAGGCGTCACATCTAACAGGCTCAGGAAGGCCTCTACAGAACTTCCCTCACAGTTTGTGAAAGGGAACTCCGTTAACTCTGTTAGAAACAATTACCCTCAGAAGACAGAGTAGCTACTATGGGAGAACTTGAAAACCGGAGCAAACAGGACTTAAAAAATCTCTGAGAACATATTCTCAGATGACACTGGTTATTTCCAAGCACTGGAAAGTATCATGCTGGAAAAAGAGGGCATGAAATTGTTTTTATTTGAAAGGCATTTGTTTGCGAAAACCATGCTTTCTCCAAGCAAAATGTTAGCTTGCCTGGTTAGAAGTTAATTACAGTATTTATTGCTTAAAGCCAGCCTGGAATTTTGGCTTGAATTCTTATGAGCCTGTGACTGGGGGTGGGGGGGGGGAATTACCTATTCAACCCAAGGCCAGTGAGCTAAAGGTTGATCTGATAACTGCCTATTTCAAAAGGACCCAAGAGATAAGAAATAAGTCCCTGAGGAAGGAAAAAACAAAACTGTGGTTTTAAATCCAGGAACATTATCGAGGAGCTGCAGGAATGTTTGTTACCGAGGATGTTGCTACATGAGGAAATGACTAAAAGGAATAAAGTGATTAGTTGCCTTGATTCTCGAATTAATAATGTCCTTGTTCTTTTGATGTCTTCCCTGTTCACATATTGGTTTAATTAAGATATTTGGAAGTGGAAGTCCAGTGTAAACAGAGAAATCATGCGCTTGATATGCTGTTAATGGACTTGAGCTTGACCATTCTAACCTGTCTCAAAAGCAAACATCCTTGTTAGTCATCTCCCTTCAGCCCGGTCTTCAGGGCTGGGTACCACTGGCTGACTTGTTTGGGCCTCTGGACATCCCGACTACGTTTTCCAGCTGTCCCCTCCTTGGTGCCTATTTGACCTTGAATTTTGGGTTTCTCCCAAGGTTCTGGCCTCAGTCCTTTGATTTCTTCTTCCTGCATGACCGAATTGATTGGTGGGGCTTCAGTGCTCACCCCTGTGTGACTCTCCAGCTTGGCCCTCCCACCTCAACTCAGAGACTTTAATTCCAAATGTCAACAGGTCTTGTTCTCGACCTTAATCCTTCCTGTCTCCTTCTGCCCGCCCTCCAAGCATTCCTTCTCCATTCCATCTCTTATCTCCCCCTCTCTCTGCCAGCTTATCTCCATCTTCCAAGAAAAACGTTTAAGTCTACCCGTACCTTAAAAAAGGAAAGAAAACCACATCTTGCCTCAGCCCTGGCACCCCTTAATCTCTCTCCTCCTCTTCACTGTCAAATTTCCTAAATAACATTGACTCTGGCTGCCTGGCACCTGCAAAGGTCAGGAGTCATGTTCTCGTTACTGGATCCAGCTGTGTCATGTTTGCAGCACGTTAACCCTTTCTGCTAGGACAGAGACCACTCCCCGAGGAACCTCTCCCACCCCTCACCTCCGGGGAATTGCCTCTCCTGACCCCTGCCTACCCCTGACCATGCCTCCGGTCCTCCTCTGCCTCCTGCTCTCCAAAGGGAGCTGTTGTTACGGTCTTTGGTCAGCTCCTCCTTCTCCTCCACTCTATCCCTTGGACAACCCCAACTCTCCACTCTGAAGAGATGAGTCCCAATTCATATCTTTGGTCCTGATCTCCTTCCTGAACTCCAGCACTGGGTTTCCCATGGCCTGCTAGAACTTTCCCTGGTACATTTCATAAAGGCCTCCAGTTCAACGCGTCCCAAACCCCATACACCATTTTTCCTCCCAGCCCTGTCCAGGCTCAGGTATCCTCCCAGTCATTGGGCCAGACACCTTTATTTTCCCCCTGCTCCTCCTTTAGCTCCAACATCTAATCAATTACAAAATCCTATTTCCCGAGCAAACTGCGAACCCTATTCCACTATATGCATTTAGAACTTCCACACCCCCAGGCCCCTGCCTATACTGTGCTCTGTCAAGAAGGCCTGTCCCTTGTGAGGAGGGCACCGTGTGGACATTACTGCCCCTTTCCAGGCTGGGCCTCAGTATCCTCACATGCAAAGTCAGGGGTTATAAAGGCAATCTTAAAGCTTTGTGATTCTCTGGATAAAATTCCTCACCAGGTCTGTATGTCCACAACCTACTTATCTTTCACAATTCATGGCAACTCCTGCCTCCTTCCAAAGCTTTCTCTGACTCCCTCCCTGCCCCACCCCAGCTAGAAGTAACATCTTTCCCTCTGGATTCCTATAACACTGTACATATTTCCTTGAGGGCATTTATCACTGATTACTTCTTATCTGCCCCATTCGATGAACTGACCATACGCTTTTGGAGGGAAAAGGTGAGTGGCTAGAGCTTTCTTCTTTAAATCCTTCTTGTGTCTAGTAGGCAACCATGAAATAGTCGTTGAGTGAAGACACGGATGAGTGTGGAATCCTCTCCCTTGATGAAAATGCACAATAGCTTCTAATTTTCTCCTGGCAGCTATCCTGAAATGAGGCTGGAGTAGCCGGCCTGCCCTGAGATCTAGAATCAGAAGCGGGCGGGCCTGGCAGCTGCTGGGGGCGTTAATGTGTAAGGGGCTCTGACATCTCCAGGATAGCAACATCTTACTAGAAGATGAAGGAAATTGTAGTTACAGCTCTTCTCGGGCTCCTGTGTATGGCAAGAAGACGCCCTGCACAGGCGGTTTGGGCTAGAAGAGACCTCTCCTCTACCACGGCACAAAACTTCACCAACAACCAAAGCCACTCAGATGTCTTCCAAGGAAAGTGGATCTGGTTATCTTTGGGGTTCTAGTTTTGCTAGTTTAGAGTATGAAAATCGAGGCCCTGCCACCATCAGCCTCCCTTTTCTCATGCAGGGCTCAGCCTCTCCTCGAAATGAAAATTGAGTACTTGAAGACTCACTTTGAGGGGCAGTTGGCCTTTGACTGGTCCTGGGTGCCCACTCCTCTGACCCTGTTTCTTCCCAGCAGGACCCTTCACTCCTGTCCCGCCAGCTCCTTGACTGCCCTTCTGTGGCTTACGATTATCTGTGCCCTTTGGTTTCTGCTTTTCCCCTCCAGGTTCTACCCTTTCCTCAAGGCTTGGTCCACGCTCCCCCATGTCTGCCTCACCCCCGACTACTCTACATGTCACTGCTTTCTTTCTGTTTTCAAGACCCAAAGTGGACTTCTTATACCTTCCTGAGGCCAAGATCTTTAAATCAGAGCCCACGAAGATGGCGTCACTATCCTCTTCTCCAAGGCCAAAGGCTGCCACATTTGCACAGCTAACAGGTCTGGGGAGGGTCTGGATTCAAAGCTGGGTTTGGGGCCCAGTGCTCTTGTGACTTGCATGACATCATGTTCTCCCCATTCCATCACGTAAGGCATTGGAGGTGGGGGCTGTATCAACATAGCCTTTGGATCTCCAGAGTCCAGCCTGGTTCACAGTGGCTTCTGGATAAATGCACAATACCTCAAAAAATACTCAGCTCTCAATCCTTTAGTTTAACATTATGCAATACCTTCATCTTGTCACTTAGCAATTTCACTCTAAGAAAACTGGTTTTTTAGGGTGAAATCACTTTAAGTTATGTTAAAAATTTTTTCATTAAATGAAAAAAAGTTTTTCATTAAATATTGGCTAAAATTTGCCAAGATCCAGGGCAGGAGACAGTCCTGACAAGGAAGAAATGGTGGAGGGTCCCGAGAATTAGAGTGTCTTCCCCCCAACTCCCCCACGCAGTGGAATCTTGACCTGCAGCTGAGCCTCACACTTGTCCTGAAGAACTGCCCTCACTTCAGACCCACTGAGGAACCATTTCTCTTGTACCATCTGTCTACACTGCAGGCCCAGATGGGCTGTTTTCTGTGGAAAGACCAGCAAGAGGTCAGAGGGCAGGGTTGGCTTTAGGCATCTGTCAGAGCACAAACCCTGGGGGCCCTGGCCCTTGGCTACTTAAGACCTCCTTGAAATCTACCCCCTCTCTTTGCCTCGTGCCTCAGGTTACAACCTCTCACACTTCTTGCTGGCTCCGGTCACCACCCAGGAATGACTGAGTAAAACAGTCAGATGTCAATGGACAGCTGAGCAAAAGACACAGCTAAAGGAAATAGGTTCACTCACCCTTGGAATGCCTACAAATTAAAATAATAAAGCTGTATCATTTTTCACTTCCAAAAAAATTAAATCCTAATAACACATTTCCTGGGCTACATGAGGAGATAATCACAGAAGAGCAACAGCCAGAAACCTTTAAAAAATGGGTATCAGATTTGCTCCTTCATTCGCTTAAATGCTTTCTGAGCACCTACTATGTGCCCTGGGCCATGACTGGCGGTAAGAACACACAGCAAGGGAGACACGGAGTCAGCTTTCTTTGAGGGTAACTGTTGTTGAAAGGGAGGGTCTAGTTTATCTGTGGTGGTCAAAGAAGGCCTCTCTCAGGAGGTGCCTGGATGTGGGGAAGGAGCCAGCCTGGGTGAAAAGCAGGGAACTGCATCCCAGAAAGAGAGAATAGCCTGTGCCAAGGCCCCACGGTCAGAAGAACTGGGTTCGAGGACATGACAAGAGGGCTGGCTGACTTCTGTTCTCACGAAGAGAGGTGACTTGGTTCCCCTTTTGGAGGTGGGCAGGCAGGAGGATGGCAATAACATTCTCACATGGTAGCAGAGGGGAAGGAGTTGGCTCTCGTAAGACTCAAGAAACTTACAAGGCTGGGTCCCCAAATTCAGGGTCTTCAATCTAATACAATTTATTAACGCTCCTTCCCTGGACCTCCGATTCCTCATACATGAAATGGTGAAATGTTAGGATTGAGCTGAAAGATCTCCAATGTCCCTGTGAGTGAAAATTTCTCTTCAAAGATGAAATGTCATTAAAATAATGAATTTGAAATGATGACCCGAATCAATTAACTAATAAGAGTTTAAATATGATGACGCACTCCAGAGACTTAAGGGCCTCCTCCTCCTACCTCCTCCTTGGGCCTGTGACAGCAGTCCAGGCTGCGGTGACAGGGGTGGGGGGAGGCCGTGGATGAGGCAATGCCCTCAGGGAGGAGCCCTGAGCAGCGGGCAGAGAGTAGCGATCCAGGGGAAAGCCTACTGGGGAGGAAATTCACAGCAACCACATTCTGGAAGACTGACAGTTCAGAATACCTCAGACTGGGGCGGGGATGGGGGGTGGGGGGAGGGGGGGCAGGGAGGCCTGGCAGGGCGCACCTGGTCCGAAGACACTTTTCAGATTTGATTTATTGGTTGTACACGAGTGTTACCTCTGGCAGTGTTATTTTCCATGTGGTTTTCATCAGAACAATTTGATTTAAAAAAAAAAAATCACAGAAGTAATTCATTAAAAAAAATTAAGCATTCTAAAAGTAAAAAGCCAGGGTGTCTGGGTGACTCAGTCGGTTAAGCATCTGACTCTTGATTTTGGCTCAGATCATGATCTCAGGGTCCTCAGATGGAGCCCCAGGTCAGGCTTTGTGCTCAGCAGAGAGTCTGCTTGAGATGCTCTCTCCCTCTGCCCCTTCCCCCCACTTGCGCGCATGCACACGCGCTCTCTCAATAAATAAATAAATAAAATCTTAAAAAGTAAATAAAAGTAAGAAGCCAATGCTCTCACTTCTCCCCTTAGCCCCAACCTCACTTCCCTTCACGAGGATAACCACTTCTAACAATTTGGTGCTTATCCTTCCAGACCTTACTGAGCATGCGCAGACACAGACCTATATAAAATCATGTATAATTTCATGCAGTACATTTTTAATACAAAAAGGGGACCCTACCATAACTTTTTTTTTTTAAGCCCAGCATCCTTTCAAGCATCTTCATTCCGTGTCATGGGATGTACAGTGACTCCATTATTTTTATTTTTAGGATGGAAATATAGCATTTAATCACTTTCCTATTGTTGGGCGGTTAGTTTGCATTTAATTTTTTTCAGCTTATAATACTGGTTGCAATGGACACTCTTGCTCAGGTCTTTCTTTGTGATCTTAAAGGAGTATTTGAATAGGGTCCCCAGCAGTGGAACCGCCAAGTCAAGGCTTTGCATAAGGCAGATCTCTGTCCTAAGATGGCCGACCGAGCCAGCAAGGGAATCCCAGCCCCTTGCCCCAGGGCTCTTCCGGGTTCTTCTCCCTGCTCTGCTTCCCCTGCGTGCCAATCCGGGTTCCTCTCCCTGCCCCGCTTCGTGCACGTGCCAAGAGTGCCCAGTATGCGGAAGTAGAAGTGTATAAATTGCCCCCTTTGTTGTGCTTGGGGCTCAGACCTTTGGAGATCACTCTCCTCTGAGCCCCCCCGCATTAAATAAACCTCCTATCCTCCAAGATCTCCAAGTGATCCAGTCCAGGTCCCGTAACGTGCACACTGTGGTATCACACGCTCGAGATTGACCAGCTAGTTGTGCTTCCTCTCCCACACCATATTTGTACCCACATTTAAAATGTCCGCAATCTGCAAAAATGGTACGGTGACACTTTGCATTTTCCTGATTACTGATGGGGTTAGATATCTTTACATATGGTTTTAGATCACTGGCATTTTCCCCTCTGGGGATCACTTGCTTATATCATTTGCCTGTTGTACATTGGGTTGTTTTATCTTCTCTTAGTGAATTGTAGGATCCTTCCCCAATATTAAGGATATTAGTCATGAGCCCTTTGTCTGTTATATATCAAAGATATTATCTTTCAGCCTTTCACTTGTCTTTAATACAGTCTTTAGACATAGAGAAGCCTCTAATTTTTATTAAATCAGATTTGTAAATCTTATTAATGCTTAGAGAGGCAATAAGTGTTTTGAATCTCGTTTGAAAGTCTCTCCTCCCCACATGATTTAAAAATATTTAACTCAGGTATTTTTACAGCTTTTGTTATCCTATATTTACTTCTGGTATATTTGTAGTTTTTATATTGGTATACATTGTGACACAGAGATCTAATTTTACTTTTCCCTTCATACTTATCCTAAGGATGATTATTGAATTATCCAAACTTTCTTCAATTATTTAAAATGTACCTTTTATCATATGCTATGATCTTATATTTACAGTCTATTTCCAGGCTACTTCATTTCTTTGCAATCTCTTTGGCATCCTTGGGTTGGCCCCATACTGTTTTAATTGCTGGAGGCTTCTAAACTTTTGATATCTGGTAAGAGACGTTCTCACTTCCCCAATGTGTTCTTTCCAATACGATATTCTAGAGAAAATGCTAGCTATCTAGCTTTTTAAAAACTTCAAAGAGGCGATTCCCCCATCTTGTGCCACAAAATGAATTTACATCTTGTAACCGGAAAGGTGTGATGGTTCATAAATATCCAATAATATTTTCCCTTCAAATACTTAAATACAGGTTTTGCAAATATCATAATTTGCAAAAGCCCAAGTGTTGATCAGTGTTTTCAAGGTTGCTCTGTCTTCCTCCTCTCATTCCATATGGTGCATTTTGGACCCCAGTGACCTGAATTCTACATCATCCCTATTCTGTGGTGTCTGTAATCACCACTTTTCTCTTTTCATCTAGGTCCTAAATGCATATTCTTTCTTGACGGCAGGGCCTCTCTCGATGTTTTACTGGCCCCCTTCCCCTGCAGGTTGGCCCCAAGATCCTTTGGCAGAAGTCTGCTCAGAGAATAGGCGTATTTATGTCTATGTGTACCCACTTTCCCCAAGCTGGTGCTTCCCTTCATTTTCCTGAAATGAATGAGAGTTTGACTGCCGAAGCGTGTGTCCAAGCACCCTCCCCCTTCGCTGGCTGGTTCCTAGCTCCCTTCTTCATGCATCTCTCACAGATCCCGTTCACGTCACTGTCCTCCCTCCTCCTCTTCCACACTTCTGGGACAGCTCCATCATCTAGTGTTTCTTTTAAAGCTCACCAATTTAATATTCCTTCTAGAATTCTCCCTGGCATACCTCTCCTCATAATTTCCCTTTGCACATAACAGCTTGTAGCTGCGCTCTTAACAGTGGCTACCCTAATTTCCCCTTTTGCTTCCTTCCCCCTTTACCATCAGATGATCAAAGGGCGCTTCTCCCTGCCTTTCCCGTTCCTCTGCCCCCAGAAGCTCTGCATTCTGAAGACCGCCCCTCAACTCACACGCATTTCTGATTCCCCTGGAGTCTGCACTCTGATCTGGCTGGACACAGGGTTCAGTGGTCTTCTTCTGCCTGGGAGTGGTTTTAGACCAACCTGAGGCCTCCCTGCCTCTTCCCTTCTCTCCTCCCTACAGATTCTGTGCATCTCTGCTTGTCACAAGGCAGAGGAAGCAGGAGCTTTGGTGTGCTGTGAATTTGGTGTTCTTTCTCCTTTTAGTTATGCTTACTTTAACGTTTGAGCATTCTCTGTCCTCAAGTTATACCAAGGGTGTGATTTTTGTGTAGCTTTCCCCTCTCCTGAGGGTCTATACTGTTTGTGGAGGAAATACTGGGAAGTGGGCACCTAGCTGCCTCCACTATATTCCGCTACCCTGTTCTTCTTTTAAGTGATAATAGCTACCATGAAAGAACTGCTTCAATAGACCAGATACTTACAGAATAATAGTAAAACTAGCTAACATTTACTGAGGACTTAGTGTGTGCCAGGCACATCCTTAATGCTTTCCCTGTGTGAACTCATGTCATTCTCCAACCACCCTATCAAGTAGGTGCCTCTATTACTCACAGTTTACAGAGAAGCTGAGTTCTTTGCCCAGCATGCCTGCGTTAGCCTATAGAATCTTCACGAAGTCTCCAGGTGGGCATTATTAGCTCCATCGTATAGATGAAGAAGTGGAGGCTCAGACAGGCAAAGTAACTTGCTCAAGGTCACAGAGCTCCTGAGACATAAAGCTGGGATTTGATTTTGGTTCCAAAGCCATTCTTCCCCCCACCTTGTGAAGGAAGAAGAAAGTAGCACGTGTGCTGGATCCTGGGTGTGTCATGCTGAAGCTGTTCTTAGACGTGGGGACGGTGACTCTCTAGACAGGGTGGGAGTCAGGCCAACTTCTCACCAGCCTCTGCTGTGGTCCCTGCCACATATCCCTTCATGAGGGGGCCCCGACACAGTGTGGTAGAGATGGCAGAGGTGGGGCCCGTCTGGAGTCCTCCTTCACGCAGCGAGACTGTGCCCGGCCTTCACAGAGCGGTGGTCTGCCTTCTTTGGGGGCATGTCCAGGTGGCCCCCTCTCCTGGGACGGCAAGGATGGGGCAACGGACACAGGAGGGGGTGTTGAGGGGATTTCTGGAGAGGGGAAGCTACAGTTTGCCAGCCTCTTGACTGAGCTTGATCAGCTCTCTAGCTGAGGACCAGCATTTCACTCAGGGGATTGAACCTCACTCTGACCTAGCTTCCGATCCAGCTGCCAAGCTGCAGAACGCAGAGTACAGAGGTGTGCGGTAAGATGCACCGTGACCGTGCCATCAGCAAACTTACCACTGCGGGAATTGTGACAACTGAGCACCCTGGCTCCCCAACAGGTAAATGATACAGAAGAGAGAATCTGTAGAGGAAGAGATGCTTAAAGGACCTAAATAAAAATGGGTAATACAGTCAGGTCCAGGGATGCACACCTGGGCAATGCAATCGTAAACAAACGTAAGGAAGAGATTTCTATACCAGTCAGGAGAGGGAACAAGAAAGCAAGGGAGCAGAGAGGGAGACAGGGCATGTGGAGGGGCTTCCGGGGACTGGCAGACTCTACCTGTAGTTCTTTACCTTATAACAACTCACTGAGTTAGACACTTGTTCTGTGGGATTTGGGGGTGGGCAGGGGGAAGGGAGCTATGAAGATACAGAATGGTATGTGAGCTCAAGAGGTACAGAAGGAACAGTTTAAATTAAGACCTGAGGGTGGCTGGCAATTACACACACACACACACACACACACACACACACACTAGCTCCTTCATGTACCTCTCTGCTTCCCCTGACCTGCTCCAGCTACAGGCTATCCTGGCCGCTGGGTACATGCAGCTCTATGTGGATGCCATGGGGTGCTCTGTGTGGTTTGCTGTGGTCCCGTGGGGTCTACTGGGCTGGTCTGCAGCACCATGGCCTGCTCCGAGTTGGGCTTCTCCTGACAAACATGCTCTGAAAATGCAAGTCCAGAACATACGTACGTTTCCTTGGGACGGGAGAACACTGACAGCTATCATTAGACTCTTCCGTTTGTGTGTTCACTTTTTTGTTTCGGAGCAGAAGTTTTCCATTAAAAACTGAAACATTTGGATTATTTCTCACAACTGAATGTGAATCCACAATTATTTCAATCAAAATTTCCATTAAACTAAACAGAGGAAGGGAAAAAGAAGTTGTGAGGGAACTTGTTGAATAAATTGAAGGAAAAGGTGTAATTCTGGAAAAGCTTTTTTTTAAATCTTATTTTTATTTATTTGAGAGAGAGAATGAGCAAGGAGGAAGAGCAGAGGGAGAGGGAGAAGCAGACTCCCCGCTGAGCAGGAAGCCTGATGTGGGGTTCGATCCCAGGACCCTGAGATCATGACCTGAGCCGAAGGCAGCCGCTTAACTGACTGAGCCACCCCAGCACCCTCTGGAAAAGCCTAACCATGTTAAAAGAGAATGTGATAACCTGAAGTCATGCTTAGAGGGTGTCAGGTCTTTGTTAAAAGTCATCAGAAACTGGGCGCCTGGGTGGCTCAGTCGGTTAAGCGACTGCCTTCGGCTCAGGTCATGATCCTGGAGTCCCTGGATCGAGTCCCGCATTGGGGTCCCTGCTCGGCAGGGAGTCTGCTTCTCCCTCTGACCCTCCCCCCTCTCATGTGCTCTCTCTCTCTCATTCTCTCTGTCTCAAGTAAATAAATAAAATCTTTAAAAAAAAAAAAAATTATCAGAAACTGTGCTCTGGAAGCAACCGATGAAAAGCCAACCAGATCAAAATCTATATTGTAGGGTAAAGTATAATGTAAAGGAAAAAGTGCAAGAGGAGAAATGGAACCATCCAGAACGAGATGAATGGCTATGGCAGTCCAAGAAGGTTAACGTCACTAGAACATAAGTGAAAATCCATTCAATGGCTGGTGGCTTTTCTGAACAGAGGGAGCCTTTCCCAGATGGTCTTCACCAAAGGGTCAGCCTTCGTCTGAAAGATCGCACGTGTCCCTGCTCAGAGCTCCACATTTGACACGGGCCATGTTCCTCCCCCTTCTCCCTCCAATTCAAAGTCTTTTGTTGCCAGGGGCCCCGAGGAGACAGATCGTGGGACTCGGCCCTCCTTGCCCTGCATGTATGGATGTATGGATCTCCCCGTGATGCTTCCTGCTAAGGGATTTTTCTGGCTTTTTACATCTTTTTTTTTTTTTTTAAAGATTTTATTTATTTATTTGACAGAGAGAGACACAGTGAGAGAGGGAACACCAGCAGGGGGAGTGGGAGAGGGAAAAAGCAGGCTTCCTGCGGAGCAGGGAGCCCGATGTGGGGCTCGATCCCAGGACCCTGGGATCATGACCTGAGCCGAAGGCAGACGCTTAACCTGCTGAGCCACCCAGGCGCCCCTGGCTTTTTACATCTTTGATAGTGATGAGAAATGCCTGGCTACTGAGTGTATGCATTGGGGGTGGGGGCGGTTTCCTTGCTTTTCCTCTCCCATAGGTTTATTTTCCTCCACCAACCCCACATCCTGAAATCAATCATGGTTAACATCAGGATTGAGTCAGTCTTTAAACGAACCTATGACTAAACACCTAGAACCACAGCAAGAAATTTGAGACATTTTTGAATCCACTCTCATTATTGGTTGAGGAAACTGTCCTCTCTTCCTTAAGTGTTCCCCACCCCCCCAAATTGGAGGTTTTATGGAATTATAATTCCAGGATAGTGACTTGTAAAGAAGGTTTATCCAACTACTTAAAAAGTAGATGCAAATATGAAATGTCACTCAGGGTAGCGTTTCCAAATTGTCTTCCCTGGAACACGAGTCCCTCCAGACACTGGGATGCAGCAGGATTTCTTACTGCTGGAGCAGAGCCAGTGATCCTGGTCTGCGGCCACCGAGTGTCACTTCTCTCCTCCACACTATCTACTGCTGCTTCTCTAAGAAAGTGTCAGATGCCAGAGCTACCCAGAGATGCCCCGGTCTGACCCGCCCCGGGCACAGAGGACACGGAGGGTGTAGGCAGCTGGACAGATTGGCTCTGTCTGCTGAGCTGAGCTCACCTAGGCCGGCTCCTGACCCCCAGCTCACTGCTAGCTTCCCCACACACTGCAGAGCTAAATCTCACCACGCAGTGAATGAAAAAAACAAATCCAGTGGAAGAAAATGTGTCCTGCCATAAAGGGCAGCTTTTGTCTACCTAAATCTCCTTGGCATCCAGCAGGGTAAAGTGTTCTGAAGGATGGCTTGGGAGCATGATTCCAGTAAGATGACCTCATAATCTCTATAATTCTCAAAACCCAAAGCAGCAATTCTGCTTAGAATAATGGAAAAATCAAAATTAGACTCAAATGTTCTCTTACATGTGCACATACACCCACGTGTCATTTATCAGTTTGTGCCTGGATGTTCTGGAACACTCATTTGTATATATTAATGTCCTGGTATTTTGTTGCCTTTAAACTAATTATAGGGGAAACTGACTTTACTAAGGCTCTGGTCACTGGAAGAAAAGAACACACCCGTGTTCTTTTGGTGAATGTCCCAGCCGGAATTTTGTTACCCCCTGGCGGGGAGGCCAAACATTCCAGCCCAACCACACTGCCACTTTCGGTTACTCAGGCTCTCCCCTGGATGACATGATCTTTGGGAATCTTGATCCTTGTTTGGCTTTGACCTTCCTGTGATGAGCACTGCCAAGACTTCACGTATTCATTGCCCTTGGAGAAGAGTCTGTCCAGCCACCCTGAGTCCAGCTGGTGGTCCGACAACCCGCAGTGCCATCACCCGGAGTCCCTAGAGCAAGGCTACCCATCGCTAGACAGGGGAGAGAATGTCAATCTCCCACACCCTAAAAGAGAGAAACTCTTCCCAGGGGAGGGGAGGAAAAAGAGGCACAGGTCAAGTCCTCGTCATGTGTTGAGAGACCACGAGGTGCCAGGTACTCCACTAGGAGTACTTCCATGATCCCCATTTTATAGATGAGGATAATAAAGGTCAGAGAGGTGAAGCCATTTGAATGGGGTGGGGCAGCCAGGGAGTGATGACATTGGAACTCAGCAACTCTGCCGGGATTCAGTGTCTGTGTTCCTTTCTCTCCAGACAAGCTGCCTCCAAATGATGAGTTAACACCTTGGCAGTCACAGCCTCTAGCCAGGTGACAGGAAAGAATGACACACCCACAGTGGGGAGGGATGGGTTGATAATCAGAGAAGGGGACTGTATTCGTTTCCTACTGCTGCTGCAGCCAATTACTATAAACTTAGTGGCTTCTGCATTTATTACCTTGTAGTTCTGGGGGAGGGGGTCAGAAGTCTGAAACGGGTCTCATTGGATTAAAATCAAGGTGTTGGCAGGTGCTTCTTTATGGAAGTTCCAGGGGAGAATCCATTCCATTGTCTTTTCCAGGTTCTATAGTCGCATTTCCTGCACTCCTTGGCTTGGGGCCCCTTCCTCCATCATCAAAGCCAGCAATGAAACACCTCCAAATCTCTGACTCCAATTTGTCTGCCTCCCTCTCCTCACAAGGGCCTTGTGATTTCATTGGACTCACCCAGATAATCCTGTCATAGAGCTTGACCGAAACCTTTAATTCCATCTGCAACTTCAATACCCACTTCCCAAGTAACCTGACAGGTACATGGGTTCCAGGGAATAGGATGTGGGCATCTCTGGAAGGCCTATCAATATGGCTCTGCCTCCTCACAATTTTATTTGAGGTTGGGTGATGGTGGCCCTCGGGTCCCCATGTCCATCACCGGCATGTGTCCCGACCCCTGGCTCCAGCCTGCTAGACAACTTCGTGAGAGTCTGTAAATATAGATTGTAGCATCATCCCGGCAGCGGGGAGCAGGGGCTACAGCTCTGCAGGGACCCAGCTCTTCAGCAAGGATTCTGAGCTGGTGCACAGCCATCCCAGGAAGGGAGCCAGTGATGCCAAGAGGACAGTTCCACCAGGTGGTCTTAAAAATGGGAGATTCCCTGAATAGCCAAAGCAATCTTGAGAAAGAAGAACAAAGCTGGAGGTATCAAATTCCACATTTCAAGATATACTACAAAACCAGAATAACCAAAACAGTATGGTACTGGCACAAAAACAGGCACACAGATCAACGGAACAGAATAGAGAGCCCAGAAATAAACCCACATGTATGTGGTCAATTAATCCATGACAAAGGAGGCAAGAGTATACAATGGGGACAAGACCTTCAGTCAATGGTGTTGGGAGAACTGGACAGCTACATGCAAAAGAATGAAACTGGACCACTTTCTTACACCATATACAAAAATAAACTCAAAATGGATTAAAGACCTAAATGTGAGACCTGAAACCATAAAATTCCTAGAAGAAAACATAAGCAGAATCTCTTTGACATTGGCCTTAGCAACATTTTTCTAGATAGGTCTCCTGCAGTGAGGGAAACAAAAGCAAAAATAAACATTTGGGACTACACCAAAATAAAAAGCTTCTGCACAGTGAAGGAAACAATCAACAGAACTAAAAGGCAACTTACAGGAGAAGATATTTGCAAATGACATATCTGATAAAGGCTTAGTATCCAAATCTGTAAAGAACTCATCAAACTCAACACACACACAAAAATAATCCAGTTAAGAAATGGACAGAAGACCTGAAGAGATATTTTTCCAAAGAAGACACATAGATGGCCAACAGACATATGATAAGATGCTCAACATCACTCATCATAAGGGAAATACAAATCAAAACCAGAATGAGTTACCACCTCACACAAGTCAGAATAGTTAGAATCAAAAAGACAAGAAAGAACAAGTGTTGGCGAGGATACGGAGAAAAAGGAACCCTCGTGCACTGTTGGTGGGAATATAAATTGATGTAGCCACTGTGGAAAACAGTATGGAGGTTCCTCAAATATTAAACATAGAAATACCATATGATCCAGTAATTCCACTACTGGGTATTTATCCAGAGAAAATGAAAACACTAATTTAAAGATATATGCACCTCTAAGCTTATTGCAGCATTATTTATAATAGCCAAGATATGGAAGTAACCCGAGTATCCACTAATAGACAAATGGATAAAGAAGATGTAGTGCACGTGCACACATACACACACACAATGGAATATTACTCAGCCAAAAAAAGAACAAAATCTTGCCATTTCCGACAACACGGATGGACCTAGAGGGTAGTGAAATAAGTCGGACAAAGAAAGACAAGTACCATATGATTTCACTTACGTGTGGAATCTAAAATACAACACAAAACAAACAAACAAAGTGGAAACAGATCCATAAATACAGAGAACAAACTGATGGTTGTAGGGCTGGGGGGCTGGGCAAAATGGGTGAAGGGGATTGGGAGATACAGGCCTCCAGGTATGGAATGAAAAAGTCATGGGGACGAAAGGTCCAGCATAGAGAATACAGCCAATGGTATTGTAATAGTGTTGCATGGTGACAGATGGTAGCCACACCTGTGGTGAACATACCATAATGGACAGAGTTGTCAAATCACTATGTTGTGCACCTGAAACTCATGGAACGTTGTGCGTCAACTATACTTCAAAAAAAAAAAAACTAAAGGCCAAAAAAAAAAAAAAAAGAAGAGTCTCAGAGACACGTGTAATTATCCATCCATCACAAAGCCTCATTTATACCATCAGGGCCAAGACAAAGGGTGAGGAGAGAGCCCTTCTGCAAATATCCCTGTGGCTGGCCTTTTGATTTACTTTTCTCTTTATTTTTCCCTTTAAGATTGACTTCGGTGCTTAATTGAATCTGATTCAACTAGCATAGAAAAAAAAAACCTTAACTGGAGAAAGGCTTGGGCATTTATCCCATTTTATGGATCACCAGGGGGAAGGTCAAAGAGGCAGATTTTGGTTGAATAGAAAAGACTTTGGAACAATCAGAGCTGTTCAGGGAAGGTGGGGGTGGTGGAGTGGGGTCCAAACAGAGCTCCAGACAGGATTCGAGACTCAGAACCCAAATGGAGAGAAGCAGCACCTGCAGAGTCCTCTCCAGATGAGGTGCTAGCATTCTTATGTGTACCCTATTCTTAGTATTTGCTCCACTTTATGGCTAAGGAAGCTGATGGGAGGCACGGAGACTTTGCCCCAGGTGCTCAGCTTGTCCCCGGGTGCGCAGCACTAGGAGGCTCAGGCTCCTGGCGCTCAGGTCCCACATGACTTTCTGGCTTTGAGGGAAGCCTGGATGCTCTTGGCTCTCCTTCCCGACTCACTGATTTTATGGTAGCCCCGAGAGTGGAGGCAGCGTTCTATAACATCTCGCTTAAACCTCTCACCACTTCCATCATCCCCATGCAATCCCCATGAAGGAGATTCAAAGAGTTCAGGTAACATGCCCGAGATCCAGTAATTCCAGAGCCGCCCAGGGCTGGATACAGAATTCAAAGACCGATTGAGCCTCCAAGTCGGGGGCTCTCTCTGCTGCCCCTTCATGGAGGCTGCTTCTGGAAGCCCAGCGCTCCCAACCACCCCGAGGAACCTGGGGGTGGCTTCCGGAGCCGGAAGTCCACACCAGCTCCGCAATCCATCCCTGGTCTGACCGTACACACCCACGTGAGGATACTAAAAGGATGAACACTTTTTGAGAGTTAAAAGCACTTTGTAGAAACTGCCACTAGGAGGAGGAGGATTATTTTGGGGGTCATTTTAGACACTATCAGAATCTCAGTGAGGAGGAATTAAACTGAAGGTCTCTGCATGTCCTTGTGGGCAGAGCTTCAGAGTGTAGGATCCCTGGCACTTGCTTGGCACCCATCGATGAACAGAAGACTTTCGTGTGTGATCCCTCACGGGCCGGCCAGGAGGGAGAGGAGGCAGTTAAATGACCCTGCTCTCCAGAAGGGCCAGATGCATGTGGTTTGGGAACAGCTGTCGCAACTGGAAATGGAAATGTCAAAGTGAATGACGAAAAAGAAATAAATAACGGACAGGGTGTGATTATTCCAAGATGTTAATATTTTGCCCTCAAAAGTAGGTTTTTAAAAATTACAGGCAGCTCACGAAAAGAAAAAAAAAAAGAACAACCAAGAGTATTAAACAGGTAACTTAATAGAAAAGCATTATTCTTTTTAATTATAAAGGTTTTAATTTCCCCTTTCCCCCCATTATTTCTGCTAATAAGCTTGTCGACGGGGCTGGAACTGATTATGAAAAGCTGGGAACAGATTTTATTACCTGGAATAACATTTTTTACACATTAGTATTTTACTTTCAATTTTATGAATCAAATGCATTATGGAGTCTCTAAAAGTTAGGACACAATTCAGGTATTACCTCAGATTACTTCATTTGAGCATGTGGCAGACACACTCATCTTTAGGGTGAAGTCTGGGTCCTGGTAATTCTACACAAGCCCTTACAGGTAGAAAGGAAAATGTTCTTTGCAACCTTCGGGAACTATAGGAAAATTCAGGGAAGAATTCTGGATGGGGCTTAAGATAGAAGGCTGGATTCTAAAGGCTTCCCACCAGTCAGTAAATCAAAATCACGTGCTAAGTGGTTTACTGCATGCAGAGCATCCAGATGGGCACTGTAGAGCATCATGAAGAAAAGGGAAAATACAGACTTGCACTCAAGGAGCTTTCATTATCAAAAGGGAACGTAGAAGGAAGTATTACACAGAATACCTACGAACATGTGAGAACAAAACAAACATTTACAAGAAGCTATAATTGAAGTCATGACTGTAGCCTAAGACAGACCTAGCTCCTAAGAGACTCAATGAATGTCTATTGAATGAATGAATGAATGAATGAATCAGTGAATGAATGAAAGAATGAATGAGTGTAATCTGCATACAAGCAGAATTTCTGAGATGTTATTTGTTAAGGTTGGTTTGTGAGCTCTGTCATTTAAGTGGTGGTTCATTTTTTTCTGATGCCCTTTTCCTAAAAATAGAAAGTACCATCGGGGAGAAGCAATGATGCCCTAGTTATGGCCTCCTGGTCCAAACAGCCAAGACCCCATAATTTTGAAAATTAGAGTAGATTAGCATAATTTTTCATATAAAATCAAATCCTTATTTAAAACAGCAGAACATAACAACATTAAGAGGTAAACTAAATAGCCCTATAGAATAAGCAATTAAAGAAAATGAACACTCAGTAAGACATTGGCAGCTTAATTTTTATTTCCTAGTGGTTGCTTGCCACTATCTATCCTTAAGCTTAGAACTGACCATGAAACTTTTCTCAACTAAATGTTGGAATGAGGAATGAGCCCAGTCTTGGTACTCATTAGCAGGCAGGGTACGTGACTGTCTCTTGCCCTGGTTCCTCTGTGTCCTGGCAGAAGTCTTCTCTATGATCATCACCTTCAGGTCATAAAAGAATGGACAGAACTCACAGCTAGTTTTCAGCTCTACCAGGCATTCATTTAGTGCAGGTTGGCAAATGGTAGCCTGTGGGCCAAATGTGGCTTGTTACCCGTTTTTGTAAATAACGTTTTATGGGAAACCAGTCACTGCTTTGGCACAAAAGCAGAGTTGAGTAGTTGTGGCAGAGAACATATTGTGCGCAAAGCTTTAAGATACTTACTCTCTGGCCTTTATAGAAAAAATTCTATTACAGTATTGCTGGAGATCTTCCCCTTACTCCTAATGCCACCTTTCTCCCCAGAGAGTGAAACAATGAAATTCATCATCACCATCACTACCACCCACCCCAACGTCATCACCATCACCACCATCACCACCATCAATCACCACCACCACTATCACCTCCACCATCATCGCCACCACCACCATCACCTCCACTATCACCACCACCACCACTATCACCTCCACCATCACCGCCACATACCATCATCATCACCACCACC
>NW_023270839.1:45302297-45369927 GCF_011800145.1 Mirounga leonina | reverse complement strand
ACCACCACCATTATCACCTCCACCATCACCGCCATATACCATCACCACCACCACCACCACCACCACACCACCAACAACACAACTTCACTTTCTAGCAAGCATGGCTCCAGGGATTTCTTCCTCTCTCTGTCCTTCCAACCTAAGCTTAGTTACATGGTGTTCGTGGATAAAAGGCCATGTCATCACTCTCTGTCCCCAGTGTGTTCTGGTTTTGTGGTTTATACAGAAAGACAAGTTCTGATGAAGTTATGAAGGAAGAGTCCTCTGGCCATTTCAAGACAAAGGTACTCTTATGTAGAGGGACGGCTGTCACCCTTTTGGTTTGGTACAAACCCTATAGCTCTGACTCAATCAGTACAGAGTAGGGGAACAGTTTTTCTACTTTTCTTGCTCACTCCAACTCCTGAAATTATGCAGATCATTCTCCAGAGCAATAAAATCAGAAATTAACAGCACACATATAACCTTAAACATGTAAATAAACACCATAAATAATTTGGGTTAAAAAGTAAGTCAAAATTATACCCAATGGATAAGGAGTTTCAGTTTTGGAAGACAAGAGAAGTTTTGGGGCTGGATAGTGGTGATGGTTGCACAATGATGTGATTACACATAATGCCACTGACCTGTGCACTTAAAATGGTTACAATGATAAATTTTTCGTCATATATATTTTACATTTTTTTAAAAAATTAACATTAGGGAGGCAAGGTAAAGGGTATATGGGAACTCTGTACTATCTTTGCAATTCATCTGTAAATATAACATTATTTCACCAAAAAAGGCTTTAAAAAAATTATACATACTCTATTTACTTAGAACAGCATTTCGCAAAGTGTGGTCCCTGAGACCCTGCCAGGGGGTCTGTTATATCACACGTTTTCCTAATAATGCTAAGATGTTATATGAACATCAAGGGCATGAGAGGTTATTAGTATGGTTTCGGATTCCACATTGCAACTAATCTTTAAGAAACTACCACTTTTCTAGTTTGGTGTAGTACCAAAGAAAAAAATCCACAGTAATCTGAAAAGATTTACTAAACGTTATTCTTCATTTTCCAACTACGTATCTTTGTGAAGCCAGATTTTGGTCACGTGCTTCAGCCAAAACAACATACCACAATGGACTGAGTGCAGAAGCAGATATGAGAGTCCAGCGGTCTTCTATTCAGAATAGCCAGACATTAAAAAAGATTTGCAAAATTGTAAATAATGCCTCTCTTCTCAAATTTTTGTCTTTGTCTCAAATTTTAGAATACTTTTAAAAGAGATGTTATTACATAGTGAGTTTATGATTATTACTTAAAAATTAATCAATAAACAATTTTCAAATTTCAGTTTAAATTTTGAATACTGTAACTATGAATACATACAACTGATATAAACAAAGGTTCTTTGGGGCCTTTAATAACTTTGAGTGTGTAAAGAGGTCCTGAGACCAAAACATTTGAGAATCACTAAGAAAGTAAAAATAAAATGGGTACATACTGAATTTATGAGATGTGGTCAAAGCCATCAATACTTGTATTTCTTTTTTTTTTTTTTTTTAAAGATTTTATTTATTTTTTAGAGAGCGAGCGAGAGAGAAACAGCATGAGAGGGGAGAGGGTCAGAGGGAGAAGCAGGCTCCCTGCTGAGCTGGGAGCCTGATGTGGGACTCGATCCCAGGACCCTGGGATCATGACCTGAGCCGAAGGCAGACGCTTAACCATCTGAGCCACCCAGGCGCCCAATACTTGAATTTCTTTTTTTTTTTTTAAAGATTTTATTTATTTATTTGAGATAGAGAGAGCATGAGAGGGGGGAGGGTCAGAGGGAGAAGCAGACTCCCTGCTGAGCAGGGAGCCCGATGCGGGACTCGATCCCAGGACTCCAGGATCATGACCTGAGCCGAAGGCAGTCGCTTAACCAACTGAGCCACCCAGGTGCCCCAATACTTGAATTTCTTAAGAAATGGAAAATCATGGTAGAAATCTTAGTTTGTGAATTAAAAAATCCTTGCATTACATACTGAGAGTTGGTTCCTCAAAAAAAATTTTTTCCGAACTGAAGATTATGACTGGACCCATTTTTAAAATCAAGGTATAGGGGCGCCTGGGTGGCTCAGTCATTAAGCATCTGCCTTTGGCTCAGGTCATGATCCCAGGGTCCTGGGATCGAGCCCCGCATCGGGCTCCCTGCTCAGCAGGGAGTCTGCTTCTCCCTCTCACTCTCTCTCTGTACTCTCCCTCCCTCTCTCTCTCTAATAAATAAATAAATAATCTTTAAAAAAATAAAACCAAGGTATAAATGACATGTTAGTTTCAGAGGTACAACATAATGATTAAATATTTGTATATATTGCAGAATGATCACCACAAATCCATCCCCACGCACATTTACAGATTTTTTCTTGTGATGAGAACTTTTAAGATTTATTCTTCAAAAAGATTTATTTGCAACTTTCAAGTATGTAATACAGCATTACTAACTATGGTCGCCATGCTGTACACTCCATCCCCATGACTTACTTACTTATTTTATAACTGGAAGTTACCTTTTTAGTAAGCAACTTTAATAAAGAAAAAAAGCAACAAAGCCCAAGTAGACAGTATTACCACTAAAGAAAAATGCATCAGAGGACATCCAAATTATAAGTACACTTTACATGTACTTCTATACTATGACACTTGAAACTCTCCATGAAAAAGATACACTAAAAAAATTACCACATTGACTTAAGAGGAATAAGAAAATATGATAGAGTAGTACCGTAGAAGAATTTTTAGAAGTTACCAAAAATAATTTCTTCCAAAAAGATTCTAGGGCCAGATGTTTTTTACTGGTGAGTTTCCATCAAAATATAAAGGACTAGGTAATGATATAAACTTTTCCAGAGCATATAAAAATTGGAAAGCTAACTTAACCCAAGCTTCAGAGAGGTAGTATGAAAGGAAGCAAATGGGCCAATCTCGCGGATGAATAACGGCTTGCAAAATCCTAAGTAAGGTACCAGCACACTGAGTTCAACAGAACATTAAAAGGAGCACCGAGGAAGATGAAGCAGGTTGTATTCCAGGAATGTAAGGATGATTTAATATAGGAAATTTTTAGGAAAAAATAACTTAAATAGATGCCAAAATGACATTTTTAAAACTCACCCTGGTAAAAACATTTACAAAATTAGAAACAGACCTTCTCCATCTGATAATAAACATGTAATCATATATTAATTTAAAATATTTATTGAGCATACATCTATCTTTCTTGATAGTGGTAATTAGAGGTATTCACATTAAAATCAGAGATTGGTTATGGATGTCTGCTATCACTCATTTAGAAGTTGGGGTAAACTTTTGGTAATATATCACAAAAAAGAAATCAGAGGTATGACTATTAGAAAATAAGAGGCAACTTTACTATTATTTCTACATATGATTACATCATTAGGAAATCATGAGAATCAATTGCTAATACTCAGAATTAACAAAAGTTCAACAAAGTGGCTGCATAATGATAAATGTAAGAAACCTGTAACCCTCCCTCCCTTCCTTCCTTCCCTCCTTCCTTTTTCTTTCTTTTTTTTTTTTTTAAAGATTTTATTTATTTATTTGAGAGAGAGAGAATGAGAGACAGAGAGCATGAGAGGGAGGAGGGTCAGAGGGAGAAGCAGACTCCCCGCCGAGCAGGGAGCCTGATGTGGGACTCGATCCCGGGACTCCAGGATCATGACCTGAGCCGAAGGCAGTCGCTTAACCAATTGAGCCACCCAGGCGCCTCTTCCTTTTTCTTAGTAGGCTCCACACCCAGCATGGAGCCCAACACGGGGCTTGAACTCACAACCCTGGGATCAAGACTTGAGCCGGGATCAAGACTTGAGCCGAGATCAAGACTTGAGCCGAGATCAAGTCAGATGCTTAACTGACTGAGCCACCCAGGCGCTCTATCGAAATCTGTAACTTTTCTGTATAGTAATAATAATTTTGAAAATAAAATAGAAATAGATTTCATTCTCCATCATCATCATCGCACAACAAAATACAAGTAAATATTTAAGACCAATCTTCACAACTAAAATGGAAACATGACATGAAAAATCTCAAAATTTTACTGGCCAATAGGAAGTGTTGGAGTAAGTGGAAATAAATGCTATGTTCTTGGCCTGGAGGTATTAACTATCTATACCTCCCAAATTGATTTATAGATCTAAAATTTATAGCTTTATAGATGTCCTGGTGGGATGCAGGTAGGTGCCAGTTCAAGTGTGAGAGACCTTCTGCGAGCACCGGCCTCAAGCAGCACCCTGCTTCTCCAGTCAGGCGCCCGTTCTCCTCCTACCCTGGACTGTTTTCTCGATGGCACAAATCACCATCTGAAATGATGTTTTTGTTCTCTTGTCTCCAGTCTCCCGGACTAGAATGTAAATCATCAACGTGGTGGTGTGCCTGGTGTTCACGGGGCCCTAGAGCGGAGCCTGGCACACACACAGCAAGTACTCGGTACCTGGTTATCCAGTGGATTTAACACAATCACATGAAAACACCAATAGGATTTTTTTTTCTTGAATGTCACAAAATGGTTCCAAAATTCACCTGGAATAGAAAGACGCTGGATTGTCTAAAAAATCATTAAAAAGAAGCACAAGAGGGACGCCTGGGTGGCTCAGTTAGTTAGGCATCTGCCTTCAGCTCAGGTCATGATCCCGGGGTCCTGGGATCGAGCCCCTCATTGGGCTCCCTGCTCAGCGGGGAGCCACTTCTCCCTCTGCCTGCTGCTCCCCCCTGCTTGTGCTCTCTGTCAAATAAATAAATAAATAAACTTTAAAAAATAATAAAAAAAAAGACGCACAAGAGGGTAACTTGCCACGCCAAATATTAAAGCATGTTTTAAAGCTGCGATAGTCCAAACGCGGTACAGAAATTATATGACAGATAACTGGAACAGAACACTTACAGAACAGACCTAGGATAAATATGAGGACTAGCACATTCTAACTTTCCAGTGTTATATAAACAAAGTATTCAACAGACTGGGTTGGAAAATTGGCTAAATATTAGGGATGAATCTTTATTCTCATTTTACACTACACTCCAAGTTAAATGTAAAATTATTTAGCAACACCCCCACCCTAAATAAAGCCAGATACAAAAATAAAGCCAGATATGCAGTGTTATACCATATATATATTATACATATATATACACACACACCATTTATATATATACCTTTTTAAAAACAGGCAAAACTAATCTATGGCCTTACCAGGGTAGTGGTTCCTTTTGGGGGTGGGGCAGATCAGTGGCAGAAATGGGGGCACTCTAAGGGGTCCCTGGAATGTCAATAAAGTTCTATTTCTTTTTTTTTTTTTTAAAGATTTTATTTATTTGACAGAGAGAGACACAGCGAGAGAGAGAACACAAGCAGGGGGAGTGGGAGAGGGAGAAGCAGGCTTCCCACGGAGCAGGGAGCCCGATGCGGGTCTCGATCCCAGGACCCTGAGATCATGACCCGAGTCAAAGGCAGACACTTAACAACTGAGCCACCCAGGCGCCCCAATAAAGTTCTATTTCTTGACCTGGGTACTAGTTATGGTAGTGTGTTCACTTTGTGAAAATTCATCAAAGCTGTACGATTTTGAACTGAGGGATTTTCTTATGTATTATATTTAATACTTCAACAAAAAGCTTATTGAACAAATGAGTAAGTGTTAGGTCAGTTGATGGCTCTGGCCAGAAGTTAGGCTTTCTGCATTTAAACATGCATTTCTTTTTCACTTGTGCTTTGAGAAGGGGAGATAAAGCTCTGTGAAGAAAAGTTAAACTTAACTAATTGTAATCAATGAAGGAGGCCGATAAAGACCTCGGGTTGAACCCCTTCCAGGAAGGGTCTCTGTCACCGGGCCCCTGGGAGTCCCCACGCTGAGCAATCCTGAGGACCGGTGCCCTTGGCTCTCACATGCTCACAGTAGAAATCTCATTGTTCTGTGGGTCTCTGAGAGGCAGCTGGGTATTTTAAAGACTAACGCATTACAGAATAGAGAGTCAGTGTTCACATTAAAAATCTAAATGTCTAGGGCGCCTGGGTGGCTCAGTTGGTTAAGCGACTGCCTTCGGCTCAGGTCATGATCCTGGGGTCCCGGGATCGAGTCCCGCATCGGGCTCCCTGCTCGACAGGGAGCCTGCTTCTGCCTCTGACCCTCCCCCCCTCTCATGTGCTCTCTCTCTCTCATTCTCTCTGTCTCAAATAAATAAATAAAATCTTAAAAAAAAAAAATCTAAATGTCTAAAAGCCCATTCCTCGTTCCTTGCATTGGTCCCCTTCTGACTGCATCTGTGAATACCTTGGTAACACCTCAAGCCAGTGAGCTGAGTCAGGGGACACTCCAGTGACTGGATACAACCCAAACACTTCTTGATCTAGTTCACTGTCAGTTATAGAAGCATGTGCCCTAAAATTGTGATTTTCCAATTGGCTTGATATGGTTAGAAAAAAGGGCTTTTGCTTTTGTAAAGGTATTTATTGTCCAGATAAAATCTCAAAGCACAAATACGTGGTTCTATAAGCATACAATCCTGGACTAGTTTATATAATGGTAATGACAGCAAAAATAGCAATCATAACATCTGATCCTTGTTGAGTAAGTATTTCCTACCAGACACTGTGCGAAGTGCTTTACCAGCAGTGACTTATTTAATTCTCCCAATGACCCATCAGCATTATTGTCAGTTCATTTTGCAGAGAAAGCAAAGAGTATACGGAGAGGTCAAGAAGTGGCTGAAGGCCACAAAGCCAGAAAGTCACCTTGTACAACCTGCACAATCTTGCCTGTACTGAAATGTTTGGGATTTTGTACATTTGTATGTTTGAGACTTTGAGAATATACTCTGGGTACTTTTGCCAGTGAAACTGGTGACTACTACTTTTTCTTAAAATTCCAAGTTAGTTTTAGCCATTCACATTTTTCTAAGTAAAGAAGAGGCTGACCACAATGTGGAGTATTCAATCAGAAGAAAATTTAAATTAGTTGATTTGATCCTTTCTTTGATGTACGAATTTCTACCATACTAATAAAAAGCTATCTTAGGGCTGATACTGGTCTTCTTGCAGTAATTCTGGGAACTTATCAGACATCTGATGTGTTAGGGATAACTGAAAATAGAGAAATTCAATTTAAACAAAGCATTGATGGAGGATGGGGACAGGCTCTCTGCTGCCTGATGAGAGCTTGCTACAAGGATTAGGTCCTTGTCAGGGTGAAGGTCAAGATGATCACTTAGCTCTGGTGTCCCCAGAACTCACCAACAAGGAAGATGAGCCTGAGCTAGGTTTCCAGAATGCTGTAACAGTGAAGAGGGAAGAAACTTAGCTTCTCTCAAATACAACTCAGATTTCCCTTTGCATATTATCTCCCCCTTTGTCTTTTAAAGTGGGATTGATCACTTACATTTCCAACTCTCGAAATTACTCATCTTCCCTTCTACTTTCTTTTGCTTCAGATCATCTCAAAATGCCAAATGCACTTTATCATTCTATCACCTAGCAATACTTTGATGTGTATTATATTTTTGTATAATAAGAGGCTTAGCCTACAGTCGTGGATTAAAGAAATGTACTTAGACTCGAGTTTTCAATTAAGGTTCAGTTTATAGTTTGGAATCACTGAGCCCACTGATAGGCCAATACCTTTATCAGTCATCTCCTGTCTGCAGACTCTTGGTATAAACCTGGCCTTTCTGAAACACTTGTTCTTTGGTACCTCTCCTTCCTTATGGCTGCCAAAAAAAAAAATGTCTTTAGAGCAGAGCTATGATACTGTCGCAGTATTTCTCCTGTGCAGCATCTTCGGTGGCTCACCATGGCCCAAAGATTAATCCAAAGGATGGAGTTTGGAATAAAAGGTCTTCCACAGTTGGCCTCATCCTACAGTTGCAGCCTCAGAAGTCAAGGCTGCCCTCACATATTTATAAGATGCAGTGTCCAGACATGCCTCACCCCTCCTTCCTCCTCTGTAGCTCATGATGTTCTTTTGGACTGGAATGTTCTTTTCTCTATTTTTTCTGATAAAAGCTTATCCATCCTATAAAACAGGGGCTGGCAAACTACAGCATGGGATCAAATCTGGCAATTGCCTTTTTTTGTAAATCAAGTTTCACTGGAACACAGCTGTACCCATTCATTCACATATTGTCCATGGTGCACTCTCACTATGACCAAATGGCCTGCAAAGCCTAGAATATTTACTAGGTGGCCCTTTCTAAAAGCACGTTGCTAATCCCTGCTCTAAAAGCCCCAGTTTAAACACCACCTCCTCACACTCCTCAGATTATGCCGTTAGAAGTAATTTCTCCCTCTCCTGTAGTCCCATGGTGCTGGGTCTCTTACTAAAGTCATCAGAGGCATCTCAAATGGATTACAGAGGCCTGTGGGGCAGGGAACATGTATTGTTCAACTTCACGTCTCCACAGCACAGAGACAGTTGCTTAAAGACATTCGCTGAAACGTTTAACTATTTTGAATGACTATTAAGTCAGATAAAGAGCAATGCTTTACCAAATCAGGTTATATAACTACTAGATCAAGGGAGAAGTAAATACAGATTGAGGAGACAAATTATGCTCCCAAAGCATAATAAATATAGGTGTGATTGTCAGGCCACAAAGAAAGGTGGGAGAGGAGGCAATGTGAAAGCCTATTTTCCAAGGAAGGACATGAATATTGACTTAGAACTCAGAAGCAGTAGACCGTTCCCATACTGTCACTTATATGATTTCTAATTCAATTAATTTCTTTTTTTAAATTTAATTTTATTATGTTATGTTAGTCACCATACAGTACATCATTAGTTTTGTTTTGTTTTGTTTTTTAAAGATTTTATTTATTTGGCAGAGAGAGCACAAGCAGAGGGAGAGGGAGAAGCAGGCTCCCCGCTGAGCAGGGAGCCCGACGCGGGACTGGATCCCAGGACCCTGAGATCATGACCTGAGCCGAAGGCAGACGCTTAACAGACTGAGCCACCCAGGCATCCCTACATCATTAGTTTTGATGTAGTGATCCACGATTCATTGTTTGCATATAACACCCAGTGCTCCATGCAATACGTGCCCTCCTTAACTGGCTTGGGGAAAGGGTAGAGCAGAATTAGGAGAGGCGGAAAGTTCTTCTGAGAGCTGTTGATGCTTGGCTAAAACAGCTGGAGAAGAGCTAACAGGCAACCCAAAGGGGAAGGAGGAAAGAGGCTTATCTTCAAAGCTCACCCCTTCAGGGATTTATTAGCAAGAAGAAGAGCAGAATCTGACTGGAGTTCTGCTTAATGACAGAAGGAAAAACGATGCTCAGTTTCTGCGATGGGAATGTGAGACCCGGAGAGAGGAGGGGACGGTCCTGGAAGGCAGATTTCCCATTTCTGAAGCTCTAACCCTTGACAGAAAATAAGGAACATCCCAAAAGATGGCATGACCCTGGAGCAGCCAAGGATGGGAGGCCCCAGCTACTGGTTAAGAAAGCCTTGAAGTTACTGTTTTCCTCAGCTGTCACTTCTCTTTCATTAAGTCAACTATAGTTCATAAATGTTGTTTAAAGCCTTAGATAGTTCTTCCTCCTCTTGTATTAATTCCCTAATATGGAGGCTCAGCGATCTAACACGTCGCAAAAAGCCAGACTTTGATTCAAAGAGGGAAGGCTTAGCCACACTTCCAAGCGGGTTAGGGAATGGGGAGATTTCGGAAGGCATTATCCGTGCCAGACTCACAGATAATGGGTTCTGAGTTATTACCCTAATCCAGGTAGGGGGCCTGGGAGTGATTAGCAGCCCTGCTAAAGATGTTCTTCGGAGGCACTGCTGCCCAGAGCGGGCTGGGGGAGAATCCTATTCTCCCTGCAGGGACAGGGCTGTCAAATCACTTCCATAAAAATCCAAGGCCCAGACCACTCAGCAGCTGTTTCCTGCATTTGAGCAAAGCCTCCCATTAGGTACAGAAAAGCAGGTGTGGGCACTCTGCATATGTCTTAGACAGATGATGCAATTAAAAGGAAAAAAAAAAAAAAATCACAGCTTAACTCTTCCCCATAAAGCAAAAGGCAGACCCAAGTACAAACAGGCAAACTCAGTCTTACATTTCCAGGCAACTAGTTGCTAGCCAAAAAGCAGAAAATGGGTAACAATAATGAGCATAAGGGAATGGAGCAGAGTTGATTTCATTTTGCTCCAGCGTATGCGAAAGGCTTTCAAGGCAGAGTGACTGCAGAAGTGAAAAGAAAGTCTGCGTAAACGGATAAAAGGACAGCAGAGCTTTTCGAAATCAAAGGGCCAGGGGCTGTCAGACACCAGGTGGAAAGTGTGTAATGCAAAATGAAGTCCAGGAGCGCTAACACAAACAACCACATCTTCCCAAATCACAGCAAGACGGCACAGTCTCTCTGGCGCAGGACCTTTGTTTGCAAAGATTCGGTTTTGGACAGGAATCATACAAGCTTGCTGCTGAAGAAAAAGCGAGAGTGGAGTCCAAATAAAAAAATGAAATACTCAGTGGTCCTCTTTGCTCACATGCTGGCATTGATGAGGAACATCCAGCCATGAGGTATTTGCCTTTTGACCATCTCCTGGGGCTGCCGCCACCTGCAGCAGATAAGCGAGGAGGGTCACCAAGGCCATCTCAGCATCCTGTTCAGATGCCCGAAAGCACACCACTGAGGCATGTCATATCATCTGCTTAAATACTCTTAAAAACACGCCTGAGGTGTTGGCGAGGATGTGGAGAGGTTGGAACCCTTGTGCGTTGCTGGTGGGAACAGAAAATGGCGCAGCCACTGTGGAAAACAGGTTGGCAGTTCCTCAAAAGTTAAGCACAGAATTACTATACGACCCAGCAATTCCACTCCTGGGTACCTACCCCAAAGAACTGAAAGCCAGGACTCTGACAGTTATCTGTACACAATAGCCGAAAGGTGGAAACAACCCAACCGTCCATCAACCGATGAGTGGATAAATAAAATGTGGTATCCTGCACAAAAAGGAACAAATTTCTGACACATGATACGACATGGATGAACCTTGAGAACATTACGCTAGGAGAAATAATCCGGACACAAAAGAAGAAATACTGTTATGATTCCACTTGTATGAGGCACCTAAAATAGGCAGCTTCCTGAGGCAGAAAGGAGAACAGAGGTTACCAGAGATTTAGGAGCAAGGGAAATGGGGAATTATTGTTTATTAGGTACAGCTTTGGGGATGATGAAACAGTTCTGGAAGCGGAGAGTGGTGATAGTTGTACAACATCATGAATGTATTTCATATCACTCAATGATGTGCTTAAAATCATGAAAACGATAAATGTTATGTTTATATATTTTTTACTACAATTTAAAAGAAAGAAAGAAAAAAAACACATGATGTTTCATGTCTCAAAAATACTCCACTCTTTTTAAGAGCTGGGTGTTCTTGTAGATGCTGGTTTCACAAGAGCTCTGCTAAGGCAGATGGTGAAGGTCTAGTGACCAAGATAGAACCATGGCAACCTAGCCCAAGGGCTCCCGGTGCGAGGGCAGGCCCCATGACACTCATCAAGTTGGAGGTAGTAGTGGGGTGCGGAGGGATGAAACAGCGTGGAGGGGACAAAAAGGCACAAGGAATTAGAATACAACCCACTTCTATTGCTGTGGGGAGGGAGAAGGCAGAGTTTCTCCCCTACCTCCCATCGCCCGACCACATCTTTCTTGTCAATGGCCATGGGTATATACACGTAGAATATAGGTCAAGGACAGTGCCTGGATTTGATGCCTTGACTCAACCACTCATAAACTGCTCACCTCGGCAGATCCCTCAACCACGCTGGGCTTAGCGTCCTCAGCTATAAATACAGGTCCTGATACAACACATCAGCCCCTTCCCCCAGTTGTGTGAGTGCTGTGTTACATGAAGGAGGTGGACCCAGGATTCCAACAGCTAGTACCATGAATGAGGTCTCGTGATCAAGGTGGGTTAAAGGTGTCTGAGCACAGGCCCCCAAAACGGGCTGCACGGCACATGTGTAGCCTCAGGAAAGCCTTGATTTCTGTACCCCACTACTCCAGCATTGTTGCTGGCCCACAAAGTGTAGCTGAGGGAAGGAATGTCTAAGGCTGCACTGTTTGTCTTCAAGGAGTATACAGCCTAACTGGGGAGAACACAGGCATATGAACAGATAAATTACAGCAAAAAATGGTTAAGTGCCAAACCGGAGATATGATCAAAGTCTTATGGGACTCCAAAGGAAAAATCCAACTTTTTGCTGCTCCTTTTCTTGGTCTTTTATTCTTCTGCCATGTATTAAGAAAGCAAGCAAAGACTCTGAATGCCAGAAATGCAGGCTACAGGAAGGTGCTCTAAGCTGGAACTTCTGTTGCTGGGGTTGCAACTCAGGGGCCCATGGCCAACAGGTTGAGTGAAATATTGAAGGGATATTGGATTGCAAACTGGGAATTCATAGTGAGTTGATAAATGCAAAATTAATGGCAGATAGAACAGTCATTCCAGTAGCACCTTAGACATTTATTATTATTTTTTAGACACCATTCTTAAATAAGTGATCCATGAAGCTTTAGCACCAAAGGGATCTAGGTGAGCACACAGGCCAGGGTTTCTCATCTCAGCACCACTGACATTTGGGGCTGGACAGTTCTTTGTTTAGGGGCTGTCCTGTGCATTGTAGGGTGTTTAGCAGTATCCCTGGCCTCTCCTTGGGTTGGGGGGCAAAATAGCTCCTAGTCAAGACCCACTATAATATGGAAATTATCTTTTGGCCTGAAAGGACATTGGAGTCACCTAGGGAGCTTAAAAAATCCAATACCCAAGCTATGCCCCAGGCCAGTTAAACTGGGAGGTGGGAGCCAGCCATTGGTATATTTCAGATAGGCCTCAAATATCACACACACCCCCTGTGATCCCAATGCGCAGCCAGGGTGAGGACCACTGATCTAGAATGATAAGGGAACTCACAGTTATTGAGTACCTCTAAGATGGAAGGTATTTTACATACGTCTCATTTAAAGCCAACAACTGCATGAAACCACAATTGTTTTCCTAATTCACCTAGGAGGAAAGGGAATTTCAGAAAAGTTAAGGAACTTGTCCAAGAGCATCCCAGCCAGGAATAGTAGTTCTGCAAAGGGCAGGTTCAGTGGCCAGTGCTGGACTGTAAATGGAAGACAAAGCCAAGGACTGGAGGGTGGACAGGAGCAGAGCAAAAAAAGGCACTCAAAGCCCAAGGTGAAGTCTGAGGTGGAAGGGGGGAGCCCACGATTACAGATGGGTACCTCACTGAAGCCATTTTCTGATTAGAATGAGGTCAGCACAGGCGAAAGGCTGAACACACAGATCCACTTTTGTTTCTCTCTCTGTTCTATGGGGAAAAAGAAACTACTCCCAGAAAGATAGTGGGGTACAGAAGCCATAAGGACATAGTTAGAGCAATTAAGTTAGATCAGGTAGGCTTTGGAAGTCTAAGAAGAAAGGTAGCAACTTTTACACTGGAGCTGGGATAATCCTGGAAGCTTCTAGTAGTGGGGTGGAGGAGAAGGCTGTTTCCTCTTTAGCCATTATAAGGAAAACTAGAGTCTTGGTATAAGGTAGGGACAATATGGACTGGCATGCTAGATGCTTCATGTTTATTATCTTACTGAATCGTTGCATATCTCTAAGAGATCGTGGGCATGTATCTACTCTTTGCCCATACACACTCAGAGGAGACCTGTCAGACACTGACACCATAGTGGGTCTGTTCCATTTGAAGGAAAGGTCTGTTACGGACGCAGGTGTCCCTTAGTCCATTCGAGCTGCTATAAGAAACCCCACAGACTGGGTGGTTTGTAAACAACAGATGTTGATTTCTCACAGCTCTGGGGGCTGGGAAGTACAAGATAAAGAAATCTGCTTCCTAGATGGTTGTTACTAGGGGTCAGGGATCTCTGCAGGGCCTCTTTTAGAAGGACACTAATCCCATTCATGAGGGCTTTGCTCTCATGACCTAATTACCTCCCAAAGGCTTCATCTCCTAAAACTACCATCTTGGGGGTTAGGATTTCAATAAATGAATTTGGGGGAGACATAACTGGGGGAGACATAAACATTCAAGTCATTGCAGTAACTGGAGGAAACCCACTTAATGTACCTATAATAAGCAAATATCCATCAAGTTTATAAATATAAATTGAGAACTAAGGAAAATCAGACACTGGGAGAAAAAAGAAACAGTTCTAATAAAAATTGTTAAAGGCTGGTTACAGAAAGAAAATTCCTTACTTTACAATAGCCTAACTATGGAAGGAGCCGAGCTGCCCTTCAACAGATGAATGGATAAAAAAGATGTGGTTCATATATATAATGGAATATTACTCAGCCATCAGAAAGGATGAATACCTGCCATTTACATCGACATGGGTGGAACTGGAGGGGATTATGCTAAGTGAAATAAGTTAATCAGAGAAAAACAATTATCATATGGTTTCACTCATATGTGGAGTAATAGAAACAGCACGGAGGATCATAGGGGAAGGGAGGGAAAACTGAATGGGAAGAAATCAGAGAGGGAGACAAACCATGCGAGAAACAAACTGAGGGTTGTGGAAAGGGATGTGGGTGGTGGGATGGGATAAATGGGTGATGGGCATTAAGGAGGGCATGTGATGTGATGAGCACTGGGTGTTATACACAACTAATGAATCATTGAACACTACATCAAAAACTAATGATGTACTATATGTTGCCTAATTGAATTTAAATTAAAAAAATGAAAATTCCTTACTTTGATAAAAGTTATATATCAGAGAACTCAGCAAACATCTACTAGAAGCATACCCAATGAAAAAAGATGGTGGAGGAGTAGGGGACCCTATTTCAACTGGTCCCCAGAATTGAGCTGGATATCTACCAGACCACTCTGAGCACCCACGAAACCAGCCTGAGATGTAAGAAGATCTGGATCTCTACAAAGAGAATATCTCAGGTGGTTGGTTTTGAGGTACGAAGCGGGGAGCTGTGATTCCGGGGGCAGATATCAGAGGATAAGCGGCAGCGGGAGGGTGCCTGGCCGTGGGGATCCTACACTGCCATGAGCGACAGCCTTGCGCACTGCGGACGGGCACAGACTCGCAGACCAGTAGCGGTGGGGAAAGGACTCTAGGGCAGCCCCCGGGGTGGAAACCCGGAGCAGCGGGGTCGCGCTGGTGAACTGCAGCCCCTAGACAGAAACCCAGAGTGGCGGGGTCGGGCCAACGAACTGCAGCCCCCGGGGTGGAAACCCTGAGCGGCAGGGTCATGCCTGCGAACTGCAGCTCCCGGACGGAAACCCTGAGCGGCGGGGTCGCATGCACGAAATGGGAGCAGCTGGCGGTTTTAGAAGCACAAAGGGCAGAGATGTGCTCCGACCTGGAGGCAGGATTGGGAGCGCTGCAGAGGGGCGCACAACCCAGGATGCTGCAGTTTATAGCAGCACGGATAGAAATGGAGACAGTGTGGCCTGGAGAGCTCACTGAAGAACAGACTGAGGTCTCTCTGCTCTGAGGCAGAGGGTTGGAAACGGTCTCTTCTGCTCTGACTCGCGGAAGAGACGCGGAAAGCCGCCAGGGAAAGCCGCCAGAGAACGAAAGCCCCCAAAACACTTGTTCCCACTGAGCCCATCCCCGCCACAGGGGCGCAGGGCAACTCCACCCAAACAGGGTTGCCTGAGTAACAGTGCGGCAGGCCCCTCCTGCAGAAGACAGGCTGGGAAAACAAGAGGCCAGCAACCCTAAGGTCCCAAGAAAACGGGTGCATCTGGCTTGGGTTCTGGTCAATAATTTGGACTCTATACATTCCCTCAAACACCCATCAACAGAATGACTAGGAGGAGGAGCCCCCAAAATAGAAAAGACTCAGAGATTATGACTTATGCTGCAGATTTACAAATGGATGCAGATATAACCAAGATGTCGGAGATGGAATTCAGGCTAGCAATTGTGAAGACAATGGCTAGAACGGAGAAATCAATTAATGGCAACATGGATTCTCTAAGGCAGAAATAAAAGGTGAATTGGCAGAACTTAAAAATGCTATCAGTGAGATCCAGTCCAGTCTAGATAATCTAACAGCTAGGGTAACTGAGGCAGAAGAGCGAATAAGCGACCTGGAAGACAATATAATAGATAAAAAGGGAAAAGAGGAGGCCAGGGCAAAACAACTCAGAATCCATGAAAATAGAATCAGACTGGGGCGCCTGGGTGGCTTAGTTGTTAAGCGTCTGCCTTCGGCTCAGGTCATGGTCCCAGGGTCCTGGGATCGAGCCCCGCATCGGGCTCCCTGCTCGGCGGGAAGCCTGCTTCTCCCTCTCCCACTCCCCCTGCTTGTGTTCCCTCTTTCGCTGTGTCTCTCTCTGTCAAATAAATAAAATCTTTAAAAAAAAAAAAAAAGAAAATAGAATCAGAGAAATAAGTGACACCATGAAGCGTTCCAATGTCAGAATAATTGGAATTCCAGAGTGGGTGGAGAGAGAGAGAGAGGACTAGAAGATGTATTTGAGCAAATCGTAGCTGAAAACTTCCCTAATTTGGGGAATGAAACAAACATTCGAGTCCTAGAGGCAGAGAGGACCCCTCCCAAGATCACGGAAAACAGGCCAATACTCCGGCATGTAATAGTAAAACTTGCAAATCTTAGAACCAAGGAAACCATCTTAAGGGCAGTTAGGGGGAAGAGATTCCTCAGAGGGAGGAACATCAGAATAACATCAGACCTATCCACAGAGACCTGGCAAGCCAGAAAGGCCTGGCAAGACATATTCAGGGTACTAAATGAGAAGAACATGCAGCCAAGAATACTTTATCTGGCAAGGCTTTCATTTATTTTTATTTATTTTTTATTTATTTGCGAGAGAGAGAATGAGAGACAGAGAGCATGAGAGGGAGGAGGGTCAGAGGGAGAAGCAGACTCCCTGCTGAGCAGGGAGCCTGATGTGGGACTCGATCCTGGGACTCCAGGATCATGACCTGAGCCGAAGGCAGTCGCTTAACCAACTGAGCCACCCAGGCGCCCAAGGCTTTCATTTAGAATGGATGGAGAGATGCAGAGCTTCCACGACCAGCAGAAACCGAAAGAATATGTGACCACTAAGCCGGCCCTGCAAGAAATATTAAGAGGGGTTCTATAAAAGGAGAAAGACCCCAAGAGTGATCTACAACAGAAATTTACAGGGACAATATATAAAAACAACGTCTTCACAGGCAACATGATGACAATTAATTCATATCTTTCAATAATCACTCTCAACGTGAATGGCCTAAACGCTCCCATAAAACGGCACAGGGTAGCAGACTGGATAAAAAGACAGGACCCATCCATATGCTGTCTACAAGAGACTCATTTTGAACCTAAAGATACATCCAGACTGAAAGTGAAGGGATGGAGATCTATCTTCCATGCCAGCGGACCTCAAAAGAAAGCTGGGGTAGCAATTCTTATATCAGACAAATTAGATTTTAAACTAAAGTCCGTAATAAGAGACACAGAAGGACATTATATCATTCTTAAAGGGTCTATCCAACAAGAAGATCTAACAATTGTAAATATCTATGTCCCCAACATGGCAGCAGCCATCTACATAATCCAACTGTTAACCAAAATAAAGAGTCATATTGATAACAATACGTTAATTGTAGGAGACCTCAATACTCCACTCTCAGCAATGGACAGATCATCTAAGCAGAAAATCAACAAGGAAACAAGAGCTTTGAATGATACATTGGACCAGATGGACCTCATAGATATTTACAGAACATTCCACCCTAAAACAACAGAATACTCATTCTTCTCGAGAACGCATGGAACTTTCTCCAGAATAGACCATATACTGGGTCACAAATCAGGTCTCAACTGATACCAAAAGATTGAGATTATTCCCTGCATATTCTCAGACCACAATGCTCTAAAACTGGAACTCAATCACAAGAAAAAAATTGGCAGAAATTCAAACACTTGGAAGCTAAAGTCCACTCTGCTCAAGAATGTTTGGGTCAACCAGGAAATCAAAGAAGAACTTAAACAATTCATGGAAATCAATGAGAACGAAAACACATCGGTCCAAAACCTATGGGATACTGCAAAGGCGGTCCCAAGGGGGAAATACATAGCCATCCAAGCCTCACTCAAAAAAATAGAAAAATCCCGTATTCACCAACTAACTCTACACCTTAAAGAACTAGAGAAAAAGCAACAAATGACGCCTAAGCCATGCACTAGAAGAGAAATAATTAAATATAGAGCAGAAATCAATGAATTAGAAACCAGAAACACAGTAGATCAGATCAACGAAACTAGAAGTTGGTTCTTTGAAAGAATTAATAAGATCAACAAACCACTGGCCAGACTTATCCAAAAGAAAAGAGAAAGGACCCAAATTAATAAAATTATGAATGAAAGGGGGGAGATCACGACTAACACCAAGGAAATAGAAACAATTATTAGAAATTATTATCAACAACTATAGGCCAATAAACTGAGCAATCTGGATGAAATGGAGGCCTTCCTGAAAACCTATAAGCTGCCAAGACTGAAACAGGAAGAAACTGACAACCTGAATAGGCCAATAACCAGTAACGAGATTGAAGCAATGATCAAAAACCTCCCAAAAAACAAGAGTCCAGGGCCTGATGGATTCCCTGGGGAATTCTACCAAACATTTAAAGAAGAAATAATACCTATTCTACTGAAGCTGTTTCAAGAAATAGAAACAGAAGGAAAACTTCCAAACTCATTCTATGAGGCCAGCATTACCTTAATCCCCAAACCAGGCAAAGACCCCATCAAAAAGGAGAATTTCAGACCGATATCCCTGATGAATATGGATTCCAAAATCCTCAACAAAATCCTAGCTAATAGGATCCAACAATACATTAAAAGGATCATCCACCACGACCAAGTGGGATTTATCCCCGGGATGCAAGGGTGGTTCCACATTCACAACTCAATCAATGTGATAGAACACATTAATGAGAGGAGGGAGAAGAACCATATGGTCCTCTCAATTGATGCAGAAAAAGCATTTGACAAAATACAACATCCTTTCCTGATTAAAACTCTCCAGAGTGTAGGGATAGAGGGAACATTCCTCAAGTTCATAAAACCCATCTATGAAAAACCCACAGAGAATATCATCCTCAATGGGGAAAAGCTGAGAGCCTTTCCCTTAAGATCAGGAACACGTCAAGGATGCCCACTCTCGCCACTATTCAACATAGTCCTAGAAGTCCTAGCAACAGCAATCAGACAACAAAAAGAAATAAAAGGTATTCACATTGGCAAAGAAGAAGTCAAACTCTTCTCTTTCCTCAGACGACATGATACTTTATGTGGAAAACCCAAAAGACTCCACCCCCAAATTACTAGAACTCATCCAGCAATTCAGTAATGTGGCAGGATACAAAATCAATGCACAGAAATCAGTTGCTTTCTTATACACTAACAACGCAACTGTAGAAAGAGAAATTAGAGAAACGATTCCATTTACAATAGCACCAAAAACCATAAGATACCTTGGAATAAACCCAACCAAAGAGGTAGAGGATCTATACTCTAGGAACTACAAAACACTCATGAAAGAAATTGAAGAAGACACAAAAAGATGGAAAACTATTCCATGCTCAGGGATCGGAAGAATAAACATTGTTAAAATGTCTATGCTACCCAGAGCAATCTGTACCTTCAATGCCATCCCGATCAAAATTCCAATGACATTTTTCAAAGTGCTGGAACAAACAATCCTAAAATTTGTATGGAATCGGAAAAGACCCCGAATCACCAAATGTTGAAAAAGAAAAACAAAGCTGGGGGCATCATGTTGCCCGATTTCAAGCTATATTACAAAGCTGTGATCACCAAGACAGCATGGTACTGGCACAAAAACAGACATATAGACCAATGGAACAGAATAGAGAACCCAGATATGGACCCTCAACTCTATGGTCAAATAATCTTTGACAAAGCAGAAAGAAACATGCAATGGAAAAAAGACAGTCTCTTCAATAAATGGTGCTGGGAAAATTGGACAGCCACATGCAGAAGAATGAAACTCGACCATTCTCTAACACCATTCACAAAGATAAACTCAAAGTGGATGAAAGACCTCAATGTGAGACAGGAATCCATCCAAATCCTAGAGGAGAACATAGGCAGTAACCTCTTTGACATCACCCACAGCAACTTCTTTCAAGATACATTTCCAAAAGCTAGTGAAACAAAAGCAAAAATGAACTTTTGGGACTTCATCAAGATAAAAAGCTTCTGCACAGCAAAGGAAACAGTCAACAAAACAAAGAGGCAACCCACAGAATGGGAGAAGATATTTGCAAATGACACTACATATAAAGGGCTGGTATCCAAGATCTGTAAAGAACTTTTCAAACTCAACACTCAAAAAACAAATAATCAAGTCAAAAGTGGGCAGAAGAGATGAAAAGACACTTCTCTGAAGAAGACATACAAATGGCTCACAGACACATGAAAAAATGTTCATCATCATTAGCCATCAGGGAAATTCAAATCAAAACCACATTGAGATACCACCTTACACCAGTTAGAATGGCCAAAATGGACAGGGAAAGAAACAACAAATGTTGGAGAGGTTGTGGAGAAAGGGGAACCCTCTTACACTGTTGGTGGGAATGCAAGTTGGTACAGCCACTTTGGAAAACAGTGTGGAGGTGCCTCAAAAATTTAAAAATAGAGCTACCCTATGACCCAGCAATTGCACTCCTGGGTATTTACCCCAAAGACACAGATGTAGTGAAAAGAAGGGCCATATGCACCCCAATGTTCATAGCAGCAATGTCCACAATAGCCAAACTGTGGAAAGAGCCGAGATGCCCTTCAACAGATGAACGGATAAAGAAGATGTGGTCGATATATACAATGGAATATTACTCAGCCATCAGAAAAGATGAATACCCAACTTTTACATCAACATGGATGGGACTGGAGGAGATTATGCTAAGTGAAATAAGTCAAGCAGAGAAAGTCAATTATCATATGGTTTCACTTATTTGTGGAACATAAGGAATAACATGGAGGACATTAGGAGAAGGAAGGGAAAAATGGGCGGGGGGAATTGGAGGGAGAGATGAACCATGAGAGACTATGGACTCTGAGAACAAACAGGGTTCTAGAGGGGAGGGGGGAGGGGGGATTGGTTAGCCCGGTGATGGGTATTAAGGAGGGCACATACTGCATGGAGCACTGGGTGTTATACGAAAACAATGGATCGTGGATCACCACATCAAAAACCAATGATGTATTGTATGGTGACTAACATAACATAATAAAATTAAAAAAAAAAAAAAAAAAGCATTCCCAATATCAGGAACAAGATAAAAGATCCCACTCACATTATTTTCTAAACTTCTGGATTATTCCAAAATTTTTTAAAGGTCTGAGCCTTTCAGTGCCACAAGACAGGAGAGAAATAAGAGGTAGATTATGTCACAGGAAGACAAAATTATTATCTATAGCTACCAAGATTTTCCATCTAGAAGAATCCATGTCAAATAACTGAAAAAATTTAGAATTGTTAAAGGAGTCTAGCAAGATGTCCAGGTAGAAAATAAATATATAAAATAAACTGATTTAACACATACTGGCATGACTAATTGGAAATATAGTGGAAAGAAAGATCTTCTACCATATTAGCAAAACCCATAAAATACCTACAGATAAACCTAGTAAAACATATGCAAAGTCTAGATAAAGAAATTTTATTAAAGAACACAAAATGGGAAGATAAGCTACATTCCTGAATCAAAAGCACCATGCTATTAAGACATTTCTTTTCCTCTTCAAATTAATCCATAAATTCATTGCAATCTCAGTTAAAATTTCAATGGAAGTTTTACGGAGTTTCACAAACTGATTTTAAAGTGTATGTAAAACAAATGTACAAGAAAACTCAAGGAAATTTAGGAAAAGAACAAAGTGTTTGGGTAGGGAACTGGGGAGGGGGCAGAAAGCTGACCTTTAAAAGAATACAACATAAAACTATAGTAATGAAAACAATATGGTATCAAAGCAGGAAGAGCCAAATAGACCAATGAACTTGAATCCACATATATATCAAGAGTCCACATATATTTGATCCAAATATCTATATATATTTGAATTTAATATATGGTAGAGGTGGCATCTCAGGTTAGTGGGGGAAATTTAATAAATAGTGTTGTGACAACCGTTTATCTATTTCGAAAAAGGAAGTTAGATCCCTACCTCACACCACACACAAAAATTAATTTCAAATAAATCAATATTTAAATATACAAAATGAGTATAAAAGTAATAGAAGAAAATATTAGAGAATAATTTTATAATGTTGGAGGTGGGCAGGTCTTCCTAGGTAAAACAAAACCCACTAGCTATAAAAAAAAAAAAATGATCGACAGATTTGACAAAGAAGATAAAAATTTTTCTCCATGGAAAAATAGGTATCATAAGCATAGTTGAAACACAAGATAAAGACTAATACATATATATGAGCAGAAGATGGTTATTATTCATAACTTATATATGAGTTCTTAAAATCAGTAAGAAAACCACAAACAATTTAAAAATAGCAAATTTACAGATGTAAAAATCACAATAAAAATGAGTGGTCAGGAAAATGCAAATAAAAAAGATGTAGTAGAAGTTAAGTACATTCATAATATTTTATGTTGGTATGGGTGTGGAGAAAGACACTTTTCGGTGGGGGTACCAACTGGTTACAACTGCTCTGGAGAGGAATCTTGCTTTATCTCTCAGAATTGTAAGTGTTCATTCCATTTGACCTACAAATTCTATTTCTAGGAATCTATCCTACAGAAATATTTATATAAGTATGAAAGGATATACCTATTAGGATATTCATGGCAGTATTACTTGTAAGAGGACTTTTATATAGATTTTCTTCTCCAAGAATCTGCTCTGTTTCTTCTAGAAACAGCTTTTCCAGTTATTTATCTTGGGCTTTCTCTTTCATGCTGTAGGCTTTAGAAAAATGTCTACTGATCCTTGGTTGTCCACTTATGTTAGATCCATTGATGTTTAAGACGAAAGCAATGAGAAGGCTGCTTGAGAACTCTGTAACAAGCTCGGTAGAGCTTGTTAACAGGGCAACTTTTAGAGGGTGAGAGAATGGGGCATCAGTCACTGAGCCACTCCTTCCTCAAACTCCACAATGAACGCTGAGATCTTGGGCACCAATCCTCACAACCATGCCCTAGTTCCCATCAGCTTTTAGATAAGGAGGTTGATGCCAGCATTCTGAATGTGTGTGCAGGGGAGCCTGTTCATATATTCCCCCATTTTTCAGTTCCATTTTTCCTCCCACCGTCCATTTTATCTGCTGCCCCCAGACTTAGAGGCTCCTGGGCTCTGCATGTAGGCTGGCCCCTCCTCATCACAGTCCCCTCTGCTACCTAGGCTGTGATTTCCTCTCTCTATTAGTGAACATTCTTCCACCTGCTTTCAGAAATTTTGTTCCAGAAATTTGTTAAAATCATTTCACAGATGCCCCCCTCTTGTTTTTCTGGTGGTCGTAGGTTATATCCTGTCTTATTCCTTTAGGTTCATTTTGATGGAATCTTCGGAGAAAGGAGAAAAAAACCCAACAACTCATGTACTCAGTCTGCCATCTTGAACCACAAAAATGAATGTATTATTTGCAATATTAGAAAATGGGACAATTTAAACATCCCTCAATAGAGAACTGTTTAAATAGATTATATTACCTTTGATGTATGGAATACTCTGTACTCAGAAAATAATGAATTAGCTTTATGCAGTAATATGAAAAGGTATGATATAATATTAAAGTAAAGGAGCAAACTGCAAAAAGTATGTATACTAACACCACTTTTAGAAGATATATGTTTGTACTTCCACAAAGGACTGGAAGATGCACAGAGAACGGCTAAGAGTGGTCATTTATCTGCCTTAACACTTGACGGCAGTGGACCAGGTGTGGGGCTGGGACACAGAAGGAATCTCATCTTTTTGCTCTATATCATCTGTATTGTTCAAAATTTTTACAATGCATATGGAAAATCTTTGGGATTAATTGTCATACAAATGTAAGACATCTTATTATTTAAATACTCCAGTCCTTCCTATATAGAGAGCTGCTCAACTGATAAATTAAAGGTTTGCAAATTATAGATGATCCATGATACCTGATTTTTTAAATGCTCGTGGTTATTATTATTGTTTAAAACTTTTAGGAAAACGTGCTTAACAGTAAAGCTATTGCCAGTTTATGTTTAAAAGCTTATAGACCTTTCAAAAATTTCTTCCATGTCTAAGGCTCTGTGACAATGTTACATGTTGGCAGGTAGAACATGTCCTGTAGAATCAATTTGGCTAGGTATGCTTTTATGTCTGATTTCTGAACTGTTACATAATGACATTAGTAAACTGAGCTAGCTGAACTACGCCAACTTTTGATATTTCAGCTAGAATAATTTTACATCTTATTATTAAGGAAGTGGTAAGGAATATAAAATGCCAATCATTTTAATAAAATTAGATTTAGCTTTTTATTTCCAAAGAGCAGGGTTCAGAATAACTCACATGCAAAAGGAGAATACATAGGCTTTAGCAGATACATGGGTTCCAAAGTCTTTTCCGTTAAAAAAAAAATGTGTATCTAGGAATCTATAATCCACCAACTCGTCAGTATTTTGGAGTATGTGAACAAATTCAAAGAAACACTGAAAAGTGGAGCTCAAGTCTGCAGAATTTCATTGGCTTCCAACCTAAAATGAGACAAATATTCTATCTCCTAAAATCCGTGCACCATTAAAGGTCACAGTTTCTCTAGCTTTGCTGAGAGAATAGTGAGCATCGTGAAGTGCTGCGTTTGGCCTGTTGCCCCAGCTCCACGTGTGTTTGTCCCCCTGTGAGTTATGGCAGGGGTAGGGCCAGAACTCAGGCCTTCGGAATCTGAATCTAGAACGTCCAGTTCTCAACGGTCAAACCAAATTAAGCCATAAACTCAGAGTCAGGTTGAATGCCCCATCACTATTTACATATTAGGCAAGATTTGGGGGATGCATGCCTCCTTCTTCTACATATGTGGTTTCTGATTTTTCAATGTCGATTTTCACATCCTCACTCTATAATTGCATCTTTAGTAAAGCTAGATCTTTCTTGAAGCAGGCAAAGTAAAGAATGTTCAATTTGAAAAATCAGAAGGCCAGGCACGGCAAAACGCTTGGAGACTGAAATACTTACTATACACATGACTCCTCTCATTAACTAGATGACTGGCATATTGAGAACGTCACTCACATATTGAGGGTTTTAAAAAACCTTTTAAAATGAGGTGGTAAGACCATCTTTTCTGGCACTAATAATACAAATCCTTCTGTTTTCATAGAAATCTACTTTCTATTTCTAACAAGTTTGGAGAATTAGTCATTAAAAGATACCGAGTGTTTCACAAGAAAAAGCTTGATTTGCATTACAAATAACTAAAGCTAATTCTGGGAAACAATAGGCACCTGAAAAAACCTTTAAAAGTTGTGCATTTTTTGAAAGCAATGATAAAAATCTGAACTGTTTATTTCCTGTCTGTTGCCTATTCTACGGAACAGCTGTATGCGAACAGCCAAATCAATTTTGTGCATCGAGTCACACTTTTATACAAAATAGTTTTCCTAGCCAGGAATACGAGGTAAGAACACTGAAACCTTCATCATTACCTGGAAAACTGTAGAGAAACCCACCACATAGCTCTTTGAAAAACATTTAAGTGTCTGAAAATGTGTAACGTAAAAAATAGTCCTTGAACAGTTCAAAAACAGCTAGAGAGACCCATGCTCTAATCTCAAGCAATCCCATGCAATTTAACTTTTAAAATACACAGACCTGGGCGCCTGGGTGGCTCAGTTGGTTAAGCAACTGCCTTCGGCTCAGGTCATGATCCTGGAGTCCCGGGATCGAGTCCCGCATCGGGCTCCTTGCTCAGCGAGGAGTCTGCTTCTCCCTCTGACCTTCCCCCCCTCATGCTCTCTCTCTCTCTCATTCTCTCTCTCTCAAATAAATAAATAAAATCTTAAAAAAAAAACAAAAAACAACATCTACCTTTAAAAAAATAAAATAAAATACACAGACCTGACAGAATAGGAGATTTAGCAGGATGCGTGAGACAGGTAGAGAGAACACCTGTGATGAGAAGACGACTATCTGGGGCGCCTGGAGGGGGGCCAGTCGGTGGGGCGTCCGACTCTTGGTTTCAGCTCCGATCGTGATCTCACGGTCGTGGGATCGAGCCCTGCGTCTGGCTCTGTGCTCGGCGGGCAGTCTGCTGGAGATTCTCTCTCTCCCTCTCCCCTTCCCCCAACTCTCAAATAAATAAATAACTCTTTAAAAAAAAAAAGACCATTTAAAAGCCTGAATTTTATGATATGTGAATTGTATCAAAAGGAAAAAAAGAGCGTTCCAGTGCTTTAAATGATTTAAGTGCTGCAGACAGAAGCTCTGGATCATCAGCTCTGGAACCTTTCCCTACAGTCTCCTCTTCTGTTTCCATTCTCCCTCCCGTGCCCACAGAACATCATGTAATATTGCCGATGGACTCTGGCTTTCTCCGGTACCCCACTGGTCTCTGGGCATCTACAAGGGTAAATGTGGCTTTCTGAATCACTCTCCCACTGAGTCTTTTTTAGCGGGACAGGGAAATTTGACTCCATGAAGCTTTGGTGCACTGACAAGGTCTCTGAGACAAAAGAAAGGGAATGGCCATTCGTTAATTGCTAATAAGTGACTGGGTTCTGAATATCTGTTATCCTATTGATTGTCACGAATACTTACAAGGTCAAGATTCTTACTCCCCTACTCTAGATGAAAATACTGAGGCTCTGAGAGCAGATTCCATTCAGACAACAGGTGGATATTCACCCAGGATTTTATCTTCAGAGGGCACAGCTTAAAACCAGCTTTCTAAACTGAGCAAGGGAAAATTTACTAAAAACAACACCAAGTTCATAAAAAAGTGGCATTATTTGCTGATGCATTGAATGGAATTGCACTTCGAATAATCCCCTGTAGAACACTTGCCATTCTAGAAGACAGGATATTCATGGAGATGTGATTTTCTAATATTAAAAAAAAAAGAAGAAGGAAACACACAAAGACTATTTCCTCGCAACTAAAGACAACACCCAAACTACTCGTTGGGAAAACTAGGCTATTGCTACTTTGGCGGTGCCTGGACTTGCCAGAGCAAATGGGACAGATTTCCCCTTTAGATGGACTTGTCTCAGAGTCTCCTCTGCCGTCCCTTCCTCCTCCTGCCAACCAATCCAGGAGAAGCGAATTTTGGTTACGCTTGCCCCGGTGCAGAAAGAAGAGCTGCAGCATCTGCAGTTATCAGGCCTGGAGTTACCTTCTGCGGTGTTCCTGGACTCGAAATTTGCAAAATTAATCCTCTCTCAGTGCTTGCAGCCATTGATTGCTGCATGGCCAATGGTGTACGAGAAGAACTCGGGTTCGGAGAATTGCTCATGGGTACTATATCTTGATAGACTACCACACTTGGAGATCGACTGCCTGGGTTCGAATCCCAGCTCCACCTTTTCCTTGCTGTGTGACCTTAGCAAGTTACATAATCTCTCTGTGCCTGTTTCCTTATCTATATAAAATGCGGATGGGAACAGCTCCTTTCCCCTAGGGTTGTTGAGAGGGTTCAGTAATTTAGTACATGAAAAGCACTAAGAATAGCGCCTGGCACATAACATCTGTGCTCTCTCAGTTCCTGTTCAAGAAATCATTAAAAAATGAAAATGAATATGGCTGTTCACTAAATGACTTGAAGAAATTGCTTTCCTTATATTACTTTGTTAACTAATCTGTGCATGCTCACGTGAATTAGGAATTGGTCAAAATGAATTCGTATGACCCGATTTGCTTTGCATAAAATGCAATCAGTCAGCAACCCAGAAGGAAGTATCAACAAAGATCTAAACTTCCGCGGGAAAATGGGTAAAAATGGCCTCTCAGTGTTGATATTACCCAAAATGACCGCAGCTCTTCAGAAGATATACACATACTATACACATATACCATTGCCCTGGGCAGATGAAGCAGAAAGAAGAGAAACACGGCTTTTACTTCAGACCTGTAGGGAATGAAGCTCCAGACAGGATCATCGAAGGCCCCTGGCTGAACTCCAACAGAACGAAGACTGGCCCGTACCTCGGCTTTTCAAAGAGCCTCCCCCATCTCAGAGAAACCATTTAGCCCAGTATCTAGTGCATAACCATATTTCTCTTGGAAGGAACGAAGGCTGGCTTATATGTGTAGGCGTTACATATTTATTTGCAAGGACTTTAAAAATTTCCTCCACCCACGCTTCTCATGTCAAGGAGGAGGCCAAGTGGTGCTTTGGCATTCCCCAGTGGCACCTTCTCCAAGTCCAAGGACGTCTGGACCCTGCTGTGTCACGCTCCTGGGAAGGAATGAATCATCCAATAGTGACAGACGGTTTCCTCTGGAAACAGACCAAGCTTACCCAAATAGTTGTTGCTCTTGTGCATCTCGGTGATGTTGATTTTGGTGGCTCCTTGGGGAATCTCGACCACTCGGTGGTAGCCCAGGCTGGTGAGGGCGTGCTTGAACACGCCTGACACAACCTGACAGCCCGTGTTGTCGCCTCCGCACACCCCGCACTTGTCCACCACTTTGTCCGAGCCCAGGTAGTCGTCACAGCCAATGCTCTGCCGAGAGGTGGAAAACAAAAGACTTGGAACACATCGCAGGAGCATGGGGGCAGATGGGGAGAGGGGGCGATGGAAGATCTATCGGTGGGTCTTGCACTGACCTCCCTCCTGCCCCCATTCAGCTCCTGCAGGTGTCCAAGTGCATTCTTTCCTCACTTGACAGAGTCACAAAGCACCCACTCTGGGCCAGCAACTTCTTCACACGGTATGTATGAAATGTACACTCTAGGGGCAGGGGGCAGGCCACAAACAGCAAACAGGACAAGTAAATCAAACGGTATGCTTGGTGGTGGAGAAAGATAGGAGAAAAGTAACGTAGAGAGAAAGAACAGGGAGGGGCTGGGGACGGGCCACTTGTTTACACTGGCTGGACAGGGAATTTGTCCTGCAAATCCATCCCCCTGTTGGGTTCAGAGGCGAGATCATTTGGGATTTTTTTTTTTTTTAAGATTTTATTTATTTACTTGTGAGAGAGAGAGAGAGAGAGAGAGCATGGGCAGGGGGAGCGGCAGGGGGAGCGGCAGAAGGAGAAGTAGACTCCCCCCGGATGAGGGAGCTTGACGTGGTGCTCATTCCTGGGACTCTGGGATCACGACCTGAGCTGAAGGCAGACACTTAACTGACTGAGCCGCCCAGGTACGCCCCCCCTCCGATCTGGGATTTTTATATAAAGTTCTGTGGGACCATGATGAGTACTGCATCTAAAATTGGGGTTTGTCCCCAAGTCCTGCATTCTAAATGACAGACTGTATAAACATTTAACAAAGTACTCCCAGAAGAGGTACTCGCAGGCCCAATGTCTTAGGAAATTAAATCAAATTGGTTGAGATCTGGGTCTCCACTGGTCACTGGGGCTCTGAAGAGCCTGGAGCAGCAGGCTTTTGCTTGGCTCTCTCAAAGCATATTTCCCAGGGGAAGGGGGGAAGGGAGGCAATGGCCAGAAACATCAGCAAACCCCATGATCCGCATCTAAATAAATAACGGGGTGGTCCTTGTTCAGACAGGCTTATTGGCATTTAAAGGAACTCCACTGACCTTCCTGAATTTCCTCCAAAAAGGATTCTTCCCATTACTCATTCTAAGATCTTTTAGCTTTATCATGACCCTCCCTGTTCATGTTTTCTGTTGGGGCAATTTTATTTTGCATGACAAAAAATCAAACCTTGGAACAAAGCGCAAGATCATTCTCTTTATGCCATCCTTTCCCACTGCTGAAGCTGATTTCATAGGGCTCACAATCATGCTTCCTGAATCTAAAATTTGGACATGTGGTCTGAGCAAAGAATTCTGTCACATTTCTATGGGCCGATGGAAGGGAGCAGATGATAGCCTGGACAGTGAAGTACCGGGATGACAGGATTAGTTCACTGGGTTCTGGGGATCAGGAATGATACTTGAAATCAGAATGGGATTCTAAAACTTGAGACACATGTTTGCTGAAATCACAGGTTTGTGTTGGTTCTCGAATTCTAAGAGCAATCATCAGACCACATCTCAGAGGGCAAAGTGGTCAACGAACCATTCAAAATCCACTTTTGATTTTGTGAAATACCCCTGGGTCTGTTCATGCGGGCCCTACAGGTCAAATCCTATATGCAGAGTCAAATCAGAAGGTGTTCAGGCTTTCCGCTCCAACCTCACGCTTGACTGACAGCTTTCTGTAGGCACTGTACCTCTGCATTATTATTTCCATATTCCTGAGGGCACATTAGCCCATCAATAATAACTGGTCTCTCTTCACAAATAGCTTCTCTGTAAAACATTATTTTTGACAATAACAGAACATCATCTCAATATGTTCATCCACATCCAATTAATCTTTCAAAATGCCATGTTTGCTATGTATTTCTCCTCCCTCAAATATTTCTTGCCCCTGCCCCATGCACATTTTAGTGGAAAAATAAGGAAAATGTTTTCCATGCATGATTTCCGTCCCTGACCCCTTGGGTTTCTCCTTGGCTTTGAAAGAAAGCAAGACACAAACAAAACTCCACATTGCCAAAGCAAGATTCTCATCAAATTAAGGACATGCGTCTGACTGTCACCGATGGGGAAGATGGAGACAAGAGTGGGTCGGCACACTGTCCCTGCCCTGTCCAGCAAAATCTCACCCTCCTTCCTTTCCATTCCTGCTACCCCCTGGACTCAGTTTGTCCCAGACCGAGCTCATCCTCATGGGGCACTCCAGTAAAGGGAATGCTGTGCACAAGGCATGAAGTAGGAAAGAACACTTAGGGAGTAGGAAAACATGTTCGAGGAATGACACGGCTCAAGTGTAGGGTTGCTGGGAGGGATGAAGTCAGGCTGGAGAATTCAGTTGAAGTGTTGAAGAATCTTGGTTGCCAGGATGAAGAATGAGAATTTTATCTGATGGCATCAGCAATAACCATTGGATGTCTCAAGAAAGGGAGGGCCGTGCTCGGATTTGTTCTCCAGATGATAGTTTTGGCTGCTGTGGAGAGGGTCCCAGAGTGGGGAGAACAGACAGGCTAGTGAGTCTCTCTCTTCTAAACAGGGTGTCAGGGATAGTTCAAGGACAAAGGAGAGCTGTCGAAGACGAGGAGAGACATCCCACGAATCCTCAGCCCTCAGCCCAATCAGAATGGGATGATCACAAGGTTGGCCTCAGACAACCACAGCCAGGCTAAATGTCGTTTTATCTTGTGAAACAGATATTACATTAAAATGCTCTGCACAGTTCCACGAATGCCACCCCCATATGCCAGACTTCCGGAGTAGAGCGTGGCCGCTCTGGAGGAATCTAGATGTGGGGAGGGAGGGCTGTAGCAGTTTTTCCTGACTGACGTCCAAATGGCCTGGAGGTTGGCTTCAGCGAAGTGGGTGACCTGCCAAGTGCTGCCAAGAACTAAAGGTGACATCCTGTTTCCTCGGGGCTGGATGGTCACTTCCTTCTGGGGTCGGCACGGAAAACATCTCCACCACCATCCAGATCTTTCAGGGGACGATGCCCAGAAATGAATGGGGCCTGAATCCTGGCTTATACCTGAGGAAGCTGGTCAGTTGGTCTCTGATGGGCATGACTTAATAATGCTGGTCTGTATCTCCAAACTCAGAGGTGTCACCCAAGGGCCATCCGTGGGGACTTCAAGTGGGCGCTAGAGTCTGCTGGACCCGGGTTTTGTGCTGGCTCTGCCACTTAGGAGTGCTAATCTTTGGATGTGTTAATTACCCATCCTGAGCCTCTGGTTCTTTGTGGCTGGGGATGGTATGGTGTCTATCTCACAGCAGTGCTGGGAGGATCTAATGAGGTAAACATTGAAGGCATATAGCAAAATGCTTATAGAGGATGGCTTCTCAGAAAACATGGGGTTTTGTTAATTATTGCCTTCATATACTGGATTTCATTGGGAACCTATCCATTTTTAAGTAAATTCCATCATCACGTAACCACAGACCCACTCCTATTTCTAGAACACTCTCTAGTACTTCTCAGTCACAGATATTCTCTTCTTCATTTGGAGGAAGTCAGAAAAATCCAAAGAGCTAAGAAAGGGCCAATGTTCACCATAAGGGTAAGGCACATTGCGTGGCCCCTTCACCCTTCCTGTTCCAACAGCACCTCGTGAAAAGGGACAGGATGAACACTTGCTCCTCGATCTACATTTATTTCATTTTTTTTTTTTTTTTACCATGTACTGTGGTTCAAAAGAGATATTTCTTGCTGTTACAAAGGCAATTGGACAACTATCAGACATCCTTAGTATTCTTCCAGTGATTTCTGCAACATGTTGTAGGAAAATTTTACACGTTGCAAGCCATCACAAGAGAAATTGCTCAAGAATTGCCCTCAATTGTGTGCCAAAATTAACCTAAATGAAATTTCCTGAGGGAAATGAGCAATCTGCGTGACGTATCTGGTGGTGGATTTCACTGGGAGGAGGCCTCTGTACATCATGCCAGGGTAGGCCGGAGCTGGGCGTGCAGATAGTGGAGCTTCTGATTCCCTAATGGGAAACAGATGTTCCTGTGTGTGTTCACTAAACACACCAGATACGGCAACCTCAACTGGTTGGCTAGATGACACGGACAGGTAACACAACGTGCCTTAATAATCATGCTGTCACAACAGTGTGGGAGAATGTTATTATTAAAATGATTAGTATCTAACACCAATTTACTTTTATTTGCAGTAAGCTAATTCGTGGAAATACATATGGATGCCAAAACCTTTATTCATGACATTCTGTTGAAAGAAATCCTTTGCATAATGATAAATATCTCCCTCTTATTACTGTTAGGAATGTACATCAATACCACCTTCCTGGAAAGCCATTTAGTAATATAAGACCCTAATTCTTCTTCTAGGAATTTATGCTAAGGAAATAGTAAGAAATTAGGCCAATGATTTCTGTAGGAAGCAGCTCATCACATTTGTTATTATTAATTTAAAAAATCAGAAACATCCTAAGTGTCCAACATAGAAAAACAGTTAAACAATATATAGAAATTCTCTGGCAAATGCTGGATGGGTCTTCCCCCATTGTTATTCTTTTAAAACCTGCTAACACTTATGCCTACACGATTGACCCTCAATATAGTTCAGGAAATAGTTCCTGAGGCAACCCCTACTATGTGCCAACAAGGTGTAGGCAGGGAGACATGAGGGTAAAACAAACAGGATTCCTACTTATGGTCTAAATCAGTGGTTGGCAAATGACAGTCCACAGGCCAAATCTGGCCCACAACCTGTTTGCTGTAAATAAAGCTTTATTAGAACACAAACATGCCCATTTGTTTACTTATTGTCTAGGGCTGCTTTTGTGCTATAACAGCAGGGTTGAATTGTTGTGACAGAGATAGTATGGCCCACAGTGCCCAAGATATTTATGATCTGGCACTTTCTAGAAAAAATGCCAACCTCTGGACTAAACCGGAAGGTGGACATGATCCCATGATTCAGTATATCAAGGTGGAAGGGAGATGTGCAGAGCCCTGTGTGGTCAAGACTGAGGCTCAGGCTGATGCTTCCAGATTTACCCCTGATTGCCCTCACCTGTTTCCTATATGCCACCCACTTGACTTCTCCCATTCTGTCTCAACCCTAAAACAGAAGGCATAGAGTTGCCATCTTCTACCTCCTTAGTCTTCAAGTGCTTTTTTTTAAGCAGAAAAAAAACATACTTCTCAAACAAAACCTCATGCAGAAATGCAGAACTCCAACATGCAAAATGAGGCAGGGTTTGGAAGTTCAGCATCTCACCTTCCTACCTTCTCTCTCACGGCCATGGTTTCTCAACCATGGCTCTAGGGATATTTTGGGCCAGAGAGTTCCTGGGTGTGGGGGTTGTCTTCTGTATTGTAGGATGGCTGGTGGCAACCCTAGCTTCTGGATGCCAGTGGCATCCCTCCCCTCAGTGGGACAGATGAAAATGTATCTAGACATTTCCAAATGTCCCCGTAGTAACAGAATCACCTCCAACTGATTGAGAATCACCACTCTTGCATAATCCATAGCTCATGGGACACCAGAGAAGAGCATGATAGATCCCCCAGAAAGCATCAGAACAATGACAGTTCCACAGAAGCACCAAAACAGCACTCTGTCCATGTCAGAAGCTAATGAGCAAAGAATACTTAATTATCCAGCGAAAATAAAAACCCACTTCCACACTGCCATCAAACTAACAAGTAGCCTAGGGCTCTTCAAGCTTGCCATTTGGCTTAATTTCAGTGTGAGCGGGATTATGTACTGGAAAGAGCACAGTGACTAGTATACAGTAGGTACTTGTAAGTGTTTGTTGAATGAAAGAGCAGCTGGTTGAGGCATCAAGAGATCAAAGTTAGGGGCACCTGGGTGGCTCAGTCGTTAAGTGTCTGACTTCGGCTCAGGTCATGATCTCAGGGTCCTGGGATCCAGCCCCGCATCGGGCTCCCTGCTCCGCGGGAAGCCTGCTTCTCCCTCTCCCACTCCCCCTGCTTGTGTTCCCTCTTTCGCTGTGTCTCTCTCTGTCAAATAAATAAATAAAATCTTAAAAAAAAAGAGAGAGATCAAAGTTATAGGACCAATTTTCTCCCTCAACTGGATCATCTCTAAGGTGTCTTCTGGTGCTAAACTGTTTCTGAAAAAGAGAGGTACAGCCCCGATGTGAGGAATCCTGCCATGTCTAAAGTCAGAGGAATTTGCCGTATGTCGACAAAATTAAATTAGAAACAGGAATCCATGGGAAACAAACTGACACTGTCATTCATTTGAAGAGAAGAAACGGTCCATGGGATGAAAGGTATTTTGGCTTCCCTAATGAAGGCAATTGTGAAACTAGTGATCTGGTTTTAATCAAGCTTATGGTTGTCGCTTTTCAGTACCTCATCCTGTTTCACTAGAGAATAGCACCTTCACCAGTGACTTAACTAGAAGAAAATGTTGGCGCTCTCGTTGGATAAAATTGGGTGAGAATCAGCTGCAACGATGTTTACAAATCTGATGAAAGAAGCCCCGAGAGGGAAACATTTCACATGCTGCAAGAGAATTACCACCCTCCTTGCCATGAGGGTCATCTCTCCATGGAGAGTAGGGGTTCTCCAAACTGTAAAGTGCCGATGCTTCAGTTTCATGGTCTTCTTCCCAATGGATTAAAATGGGGGGGGGCATTAATGAATAATGACAATGACAACTGCTTTTATAATAAAAATAAGGTGTACATATTTTTGCATCCAGTAGTAGAAACCTCTGGACTTCCACTTTACTCTTTTTTTTTAAAGATTTTATTTATTTGTCAGAGAGAGAGAGAGCACAAGATCACAAGCAGGAGAGCAGCAGGCAGAGGGAGAATTAGGCTCCCTGCTGAGCAAGGAGCCCAACATGGGACTGGATCCCAGGACTCTGGGATCATGATGGGTCCTGGAATCATGACCCGAGCCGAAGACAGACACTTAACTGACTGAGCCACCCAGGCATCTCTCCCCCTTTCTTTTAAAATGTAAGGCTGTTGGGGTGCCTGGGTGGCTCAGTCGGTTAAGTGTCTGTCTTCGGCTCAGGTCATGATCCCAGGGTCCTGGGATTGAGCCCCGCATCAGGCTCCCTGCTCGGCGGGGAGCCTGCTTCTCCCTCTCCCACTCCCCCTGCTTGTATTCCCTCTCTCACTGTCTCTCTGTCAAGTAAATAAATAAAATCTTTAAAAAAAATAAAAAAATAAAATGTAAGGCTGTACGGTGAATTCTCTGTTTAAAAAGAATTCTGTTTAAAAATTTGGTCAGAACAGACACATGAAAAAATGCTCAACATCACCGGGCATCAGGGAAATACAAATCAAAATCACAGTGAGATACCACCTCACACCAGTCAGAATGGCTAAAATGAACAAGTCAGGAAACGACAGATGTTGGCGAGGATGCAGAGAAAGGGGAACCCTCCTACACTGTTGGTGGGAATGCAAGCTGGTGCAACCACTCTGGAAGACAGTATGGAGGTTCCTCAAAAAGTTGAAAATAGAGCTACCATATGATCCAGCAATTGCACTACTGGGTATTTACCCCAAAGATACAAATGTAGTAATCCAAAGGGGCACCTGTACCCCAATGTTTATAGCAGCAATGTCCACAATAGCCAAACTATGGAAAGAGCCCAGATGTCCATCGAAAGATGAATGGATAAAGAAGATGTGGTTCATATATACAATGGAATGTTACTCAGCCATCAAAAAAATGAAATCTTGCCATCTGCAATGATGTGGATGGAACTAGAGGGTATTATGCTAAGGGAAATAAGTCAATCAGAGAAAGACAATTGCCATATGATCTCTCTGATATGTGGAATTTAAGAAACAAAACAGAGGAGCATAGGGGAAGAGAGGAAAAAATAAAACAAGATGAAACCAGAGAGGGAGACAAACTATAAGAGACTCTTAATCATAGAAAACAAACTGAGGGTTGCTGGAGGGGAGGGAGGTGGGGGGATGGGGTAACTGGGTAATGGACATTAAGGAAGGCACGTGATGTAATGAGCACTGGTTATTATATAAGACTGATGAATCAATGACCTCTACCTCTGAAACCAATAATACATTATACATTAATTAGTTGATTTAAATTTTTAAAAATGGGAAAAAAAGAAAAATGATTCAAAAGAATCAAACTTCAAAATAATAAACTATATATATATATTTAGAAAAAAGTAAAATACTTGGTCAGATTGTATGGAAACTCTATAGGGCCGCAGGAGGGGCCCATACCATGCCGGGCAGGTCTGTCAGATACTGTGGCTTGGGTGGCCAAGGGGTCAGAACTAGGAAGTTTCCTGAAGAAAGGAACAGAGAGACACTGTCTACATTCTATAGGGTCAAGTTCTGGAAGGAAGTATTGGCAAAAGGCAATGGTGAGTTGGGTTGATGAATGTGCCCTAGGATGGAGGCTGCTTGCACCCTGGCCTCATTTCTATGGCCTCCTGGGCTCAGGCAGCCTGAGCCTGCAGGTGTGGGTCCAACCAGAAGGCCCTCAGAGGACTATGGGTGAATCCAGCACCAACCAGAAGGCAATGAGGGAGACTCTTGCTTGCATCCTTGTCATTTCCTTGACACAAAGCGTCTCTCCAAACGTGCCTGTTTGCATCTCTCTCCACAAGATGGCACCTAGAAGCCTTGGTAAAATGGTACTCACCTAAGCAACTAGTTTAGGGACAGGAAACAGTGGTTGAACATTTAAAGGATGATTGTTGAGAAATACCAGAAGGGTGGGCTCAGCAATTCAGGTTGATTGCATATTTACGGTTGTTAAGATAGGACTTTCTGCTTCTCAAAACGTTTTTGGGGAGCATATAAAAATGTGAGTGAACGAGTCAGGCCTTTTGTTTTCTGATTGCTCATGACAATGCTTAGAAATCTGCGTAAATGCATTAAACTTTGGGAATTAATGGGCTTTTGGATGTCACTGGGTGATCTCCAGGGATGGCTGAGAAGACTGGTTGGCTGGCTGGCTGGGTGGGGAGACGAAGAGGGAAAAGTTCGGGGGCTTGAGTCCCAAGGCTGTGGAGTTGGGAATAGCACACTGAAATGCTGTTTTGGGGAGATGCTGAGCAGACATAGATGTGGAGTGGAGATGGAGAGACTAGAGGTCGAGAAGCATAAAGACAGCTACATTTGGATGGGCACAGAGGGAAGGAGGCCTGGATGGAGAGAGGGAATTTGAACAGAGGGCAAAGGCACACTGACGATGTTACACTGAAGAAACAGCCAATGGACTGAAGAAGGATGCTCTATTGCAGGCAAAGTAGGGAAGATTTCTAGGTCTATGGCGTGGGAACCTGGAAGAACAGCAATGTTGCCTATTTCAGGTAGAAGCCTTACAGATGCTGTGGGGGCTGGGGGTGGTAGGTCAGGGGTGTGCAGGCCCGTGATGGAGTCATCTTAGAGCCGGGATCAAGGTGTAGATCTTGGTGATCATTAATTTGTTCATTGGATTTGGTCATATTAATTCTCTCTCTTTGGGTGGAACTTTCCTCTAACACCCTAAACATTTTCATTTTAGCTTTTTGGATGGAAATCCTTCCAAAGTATAGATTTTTTTCTCCTCTGTCTCAGTTTTTTTTTTTTTTAAATCAAGAATAATAAACATTATTTGATCTTTTCTCGACCCTTGTTACTCAAAGTGTGGTCCATGGACCAGCAAGCATAGGCATCATCTGAGTGCTTGTTAGAAATTCTGGCCCCCACCCCAGGCTTACTGAATTGAAATCTGTGTTTGAGCAGCACCCTTAGGTGATTCCTGTGCAATCTGGGATTCTTTGGCTTTTGGGGTCACTTTTTGTTTACTTCATGTTCTTTCTACTTTTCTCAAGTTGCACACCAACCCGTAAGTGGCAGCCAACTCTCCCATCCAGGCAAAACAAAGATAGGGCGGCACTACTACCCTTTTGGTTACAAACTGGAAAGAAAGAATGCCTTCGGAGAGCTCTTCCCTGGGAGATTTTTAAGGCGGGGGTGGGGGGTCGGGGTGGAGGTAAGACACATATTCACACACAGTCTCCTGAGAATCCCAGTGATGCACAGCAGGAGAGGCTCTGGGGCCCCCACCTCCATGCCTCACGGGTGAAGCACCAAGACCTGGGAGGGGAAGTGATTTCTCCGGGGTGGCAGAGAGAGGACTTCTTGCCGGGACTCCTTTTCATGACACTGCGATGCTCTCCGGAGACAGGGTTTTACTGTCTCTTCACCACAAATGGTGACTCTTCTTTCCTTCGTGCTTATTATGTCCCCATAACCATATGAGAATGCTTTTATCTACCAGCTACAAGAGCAACTCCTTTTAACAGACGGTCTTTGTGAAAATACTTGGATAAACGGTTGGGGTCAGCAGAAACCAAGGCAACAAGATATGATGGCCAAACTGAGATATGGCTAAATGGGAGGAGTCTGGTTTTGCTTCCAGGGCGAGAGAGAGAAGAAGGGGACAAAGCAGGAGAGAAGCCAAGAGATGGTGGAGGGCCAAGCAGGAGCCCTGAGTGGGTGGGAGGACCGTGGTTAACTGGCCTTGCACCTGAAGCTCACTTGCTGAGATGTAAACCTCGCTCTGTTCCTGGCCCTCCCACATCTTTCTTGAACTTCTACACCTGCGTTGGGCCTCTTTTCCTGCCTTTAGGATTCCTGGCCTAGACTCCTTGAAGCCCCCCCTTCTTTCCATTTCCAGCATCTGAAATTTCTCTTCTACACTCCCCCTGTCTCCGAAAGTCTTTTCCTCTAGACACATGCATGCCTAAGAGCATCCCTAAAGCCCTCTACACCTGCAGGTGACATCGTTTTTCTGAGTCTTAAACAGAGCCAGTAAGGTATAATTCTCAAATCCCTTGTGAGGATTAAATGAGAACAGGATTAAATCAGATGAAGACACCTAGTTCAGAACCGGCATAGAATAGGGGCTGGGATAATGTTGGTATGCTTTCCTCCTGGAGGGTGTGTCTGTCCGGCTTCAAGTGACCTGTCCCTGGCAGCGCAGGCATCCTCATTATTCTCACACAAGGCACACACACTTCTCTACTCGCAGAGGAGCCTGGTCTGTTCATACTGTCCACCGCAATCTTTCTTCTACTTACACACGATTCTCAGGTGGTGTTGGAAGCCAGGGTTTAACAGGCAAACTGCTGTGATCATTCGCATTTCCACGATGTTCTGGAACAATGGCGATCAAGATTTTCAGAGATTTTCTTATAAATTTATTACCTCTCTATTTTTTTAAAAAATGTGTTTCTTTTGTGAGTCTTTCCTGGCTTGTGTGGGAGACCAGCTATGAAAAACCTCAAGAATTGTAAAGGGGTTATGTTCATTTTAGAAACAGAGCAAGGGAGGCTATGGATGGAGCTTATAGCTTGGGCATACTGGAGCACAGTCTTAGAGGATTTGTGGGTGGAAAGCAGAGGCAAGCAGGGACGCAAGCAGTTTGCAGGGATCCAGGCGGTAGGAAGACCCATGTCTATAAGGGACAGCTATCACGGAGAGAGCACTCACCCTGTACTAGTTATCTTCTATATGTTAGCCTGTTTAATGATCTTGACCCTCACTATTTTATCGGAGCTCAGAGAAGGTAAGTAAGGTCACACAGAGGTGTGATAGAGGGTTCAAACAAAAGGCTTTCTGGCTTTAAAGCCCAGGTTCTCTCTCCTCTGCTGGTTGCATAGTCCCCTAGTCCAGTGGAAACCCTTGTTTGTGAGAACAGGGCCTGTGGCCATGGGTCACATATACCAACCGCCAGAATGACCAAGAAATCAAATAGGAATAATTCCTTCTCATTGCTCATATCTCTGGGGGCTGCTCTCTGGCTTTCCCCAAGACCCTTCCACGTGGGCTCCACCTATATATAGTCTGTTGCCTCTTCTTTCACGAGGACTAACAATTGAGTCGGCATCTCCTAGAGCTTCTCTTTATTCTCCTGCTCTCCCATGTTGTCTCTTCCCATTCATTCAGTGCGCATTCACCCAAGGGAGGTAACATCTATAACCCTACCCTTTTTTTCATAGCAAATTCCTAGGTCCAAAATTATTCACCAGAATAGTAACTGTCTTTCTCATTTGTCTTCCTGGGAATGGAAACTGCTGGTTTATCAGGCTGGGAAATATTTATGACTTGAGGAAAAGCATCCTGTTCCATGGGAGATAAGATTACCCCATCCAAGAGCTTGCTCTTTGGTGTTAGAATGACCAAGAAATCCAATCAGGATAATTTCTTCTGATTCTCTCTTCTAACCATCGATGCATCCAATAGAAATATTCATTTCATTAATAAATAAAGACACTGTGTGTTCCATGCATGCTCAGAAGGAAGAAGTTGGGCTGAAATATTTAAACATGAAGGCTCCTTCACGCTTCTTTTGAAGGATAGCTAAGAACAGGGTTCTCTGTCAAACTCAATGTGTTCCATAACAATAATTCAGGTGGCAGCCAGATGAATAATTCTCATGCTTGCAGAGAATTTCCCGACTCTTGCAACTTTAAAGCAGAAGGTAGGGCAGTGGCACGTAAGACACATGGCTTCCAAGTGATCACATTAACAATATGCACTTGTGTACACAAATATTTAGGACATCCAAACCGGTTGCATAAATACTGCTCCTTCACCTTCTTTGGTGGAACCTTGAAATTCTCAATTTTCACCAGTCCCTTCTTTAAACAGATCATATTTATGAGCTTTTAAATCATGCCCCCCAGATGTGTCAGCATAAGAAAGGCTAATGCTGTGGTTTCAGGTAATCTATCCTGCATGTGGCTGGGAAATTTATCTTTCCAAGATACTGCTGTCATCATGTCATTCTTCGGGCTCAAAAGGCTTCCTGATGTCAGCTGTCACTTAAACAAGCTGATTATTTCTCCCAGGCATTATGCCTATATTCGAGTCCCTGATTCCAAGTGGAAAGGAGCGCCTGGGGCTGTAGCAGCTCAAGAAAAAGCTCTACCCCAGGTGTGGAAAACCGAGTGAAGTAGGAATTTTGAAAAGAATCTAGCCTCCTTACCCTTCGACAACAAAGGTACTTTATTAAAATGACAGTACATGCTAATTAGGAACACTAACTATTAATGATATATTCTAATTTATTGGGTTGGTTTGGCGATGTCAAAGGCAGATGAAGTTTGCAAAAAGCATCTGACACATGGAAGGCACCCAATACATATTATGTTTTATTTAAAGTCAAGTTAAAGATAACATAGAGGGCACATTCAAAGAAATACAAACAAATGATACTCATTCCTAGCTTAAACAATAGCTGCCTTGGAATGTTATTTAGTGAGAGAATGGCCTGCGTGTACTTTAAAGAATGTGGAATGGCAGCAAATACGGAAGTAAAAAGAAAACGTTTCTTTGGCAGAGTAGAATAAACCCTAGTTAAAAGAAAGCCAGAGCCAAAGTCAAAAAGTCAAAAATTCTCTTTCAACAATGGATGGACTCCCTGGGCCCCACGAAAATGTTGTGCTCTCATTACTCAGAGAGGTCTATAGAAGTTCTTATGAACATCCCAAGAAAAGTAATAGAAAGGATCTCCTCGGGTGAAAATATTTACTGCCATTTTAACAGAGGAGGGAAGAGGGAAGTTCGGTGACTCACCCAAGGTCACACACCGAGGCATCAGGATGCTAACCCATGTCTAAAGAGCTCAAGAACCCAGAAGCAGGGTGATAAGATGCAGGCCAAACAGGTGAGGTGAACATGGTGATGAGACAGGGACTCTGGTGGTGGATAGCACATGCTGACAGGGGAGGAGCAGGGCCTGCAAGAGGAGGGGGCCAGAACTGCTCTGGAAGTGGGTGAACACAAGGGCCACAAAAGCAAATGTCCACTGACTGAGGACATGCAGCCTGGGGTTGACAGGTGGTGGCTATAAAGGTGACTTCTGAGTGCCTGCTCTTCCCTGACATTTCATGGAAAGGAGTCACCTTAATATCATCATGGACTTCCCCTTCACACTCATGGGACAGCTCCGATTTCCCAGAAGCTTTGAGTCTTCTCTTCTCCATTGTCGCCACGGGCTGCTGGAAGCCCTGACACTAAAAAGTCTCCCAACCACTTTCTCCTGTTGTAACAAAAGGATTTGATGGAGACTTTCTCTCCAGTGCAGACCTAAGGGTCTGGGACATGAAATCCTTTGGGCAACTTCTGTTTCCTATGAAGATCTCTCAGCCTCAGGCCTCCAGAATGTTGTCCTTTAACGAGCAGAAAGGGAACCATGAGCTGACAGGTCAGGGTTTCCCCCAAGACCACCTTTCCTTTGGGTTTATTTGGGTCATCCTAGTGATCCTGGGGATTTTCAATCCCTTTTGAAATCTAAGCTCACCCTTTTTGTGACTGTATCCTACATATATTTGAGGGCTGCAAAGAAATCACTGTATAATTTCAATTTCTTCAACTTGTGTTTTTAAATGATGATAGGAAACAGTCTACTCCCTTTAAAATAAATAAATTTCTGGAAATCTTGAGCACAAGAAGGCTACAAACCCATAGCTTAATAGGCGTTGCTGCAGAACATGGATTTTTAGTTGTTAATGACTCCTATGGGTTTTGTGAGTTAGCCAAGGCATGAACCCTGAGATAAGGAGTGAATTGGACTGCTAGAGAAAGTGTCTACTTGAACACTGGAAAATTCTTGCCTCAAGTAAGTTGGTAATGGTGACATGGTTGACACAAAGCTATTGAGATAGTAACTAGCAAAATGATTTATTTGCTCCTTAGGATGGCCAGAAAACCATGTCGTTGACAGAGCTGAGGATGTTTGTCTTCCTCTCTTCTGTGGCTCAAAGTCGTCAACAAATTGAGCCAGGTTTTTTAATAGAAGCTAAAATGCCAGGGAACAGAATACATGCAAGGGTGGCATAGGGCATTGATCTAGCTGGCCATGAAAATCAAGTTTGGGTTTCCTTATAAATTCGGACCTTACAGGTACCAAGGCATGTCAGCCATAACCATTCACTCTCCTTGCTGTAGAAGACCACAGTTCTTTATTTTATACAGAGATTACTCAAATGGATTTGAAATAAAGGTCATATCCTTTTCAGAAAATACAACTTTGAAATTTCATTTCATAACAGATTTTTGTAATATAGAGAAGAAAAAATGGCCCAACCAATAAGATGAGGAGGAAGCTTATCATAGTAAAATCAGGCTTCTTAGCAAGTATTTCCACTAAACACAGCATGCTGGAACCACAGAATCTTGGGAGTAGAAAAAATCATAGAAGGCATGTGGTCTAACCAAGGTCGGAGGAAGTGCCTTGGGGGTCAAGTTCCATACCGGAATCAGCCTAGGAACTGCTGTTCCCTGCCAAGACCCTGGACAGGTCACAGGACTAATTTAACTTATAAAATGTGTCTGCTAGATGAGACAGATCAGTAATTTTAAAACTACTTTAAGGTTTTAATGTTTTCATAATCTTTAAATCATGTTTTTAAAATAGGAAGAGCTTGAGAAATACCATCCTCAACTGCTGTATACACCTAATACACTGGATGCTACAGTATTAACTTATTTTTATGCAGCCCTCAGGACAAACTGCTCCCATTTTTATTGTAATCAAAGAGATTACCTGTCTAGAATTTGCAATTTATTGTCTGCATTAATCAAGAACTCAAGAGTTGTAAACTGAAACAAAATTCAGAAATGGATTGGGGGGGGTGCCTGGTGGCTCAGTCAGTCTGCCTTTGGCTCAGGTCATGACCTCAGGGTCCTGAAAGAAAGTGGTGGTGGAAAAGGGGAGAGACCCAGCTAGGTTCCAATCTTGCCCTCCTCTGGACTGCGTGCATGTTACCTTGGGTAAGTCACTCTCCTTCTTTGAAAGTCAGTTTCTTTATTTGCAAAACTCAGCAATTAGACTTGAGGGTCCCTTGAAGAACGATTTACCTCACCCCTACCCTCCAAACTCCACCCTACCATTCCCAGACCCCCCCGCCCCCCTCGACACACACACCCTCCCCTACTTTGGCATTCTATGATGTGATGCTAAAAGGTAAGATGACACTTAAGGAATATGACATCACAACCGTCCTACAAGACAAGGTTGATGAGGATGCTCATCTTTTCTTCTTAGGCAAAGGGAAAAGTAGGGTAAACCTACTTTTTTTTTCAACATTACTGACGTTTCTCAGTCTCTGGCTCTTTGTATCTGTAAGTACATGGAAGATTACAGTCCCCCCCTCTGGAGTTAAGCCTGACCACGTGACTAGTTCTGGCCGATGGGATGTGAGTGGGCATGGCACCTAGCATTTCATTGCCGGTGCTCAAACTCTCCACCCTGTTTTCCTCTGCCAGAGCGAGTCTTGGGGACTTGGGTGAGACGGCAGCTGCCGAGGGTGGTGGCGCCACTGCCAACAGAACCCCTTCTGGCTCTGTAAGTACTACAGTGAAAAAGAAATCTCTGTGTGGAACCACTGAGATTTTGTTATTGTCGGGCAAGTATAACACAGACTAATCTGATTGATACGGAACTTCCAGTTACATTCTTAAACCTACCACCAAAACATGTAGAATTTCCTGCTAGGTCACAAAGTCTAGATCATGCTAATTTCTAATGTCGATACAGTCAAACAATGTTCTGAATTCTTTCTTTGTAATGCCGGGGAAAAAGCGTACTATTACACTGATATATCTTAAAGGAAAAGTACTGTGACTATGAGAATAATAGAGTTTTAAATTGAGTGGCTGGAATTGCTTAAAAAGACTTTTCTCTTCATTGTATAGAAAAGACAAACTGCTAATAAATACAGACTGCTACTTGCCAATCCCATATGCAGCTCATTATTTTCATGTATAGTGTTAGTTTTCAAGGGTTCAGAAACTACCTCTCACTCAGGGCTTCTGGGTTATGAGACATAGTTTGGAAAGCCCCATGGAAGACCCTGTGGGGCATCTAAAGGACATTTTATCACAACTTTCATGTATCAAACAAAGCCAGAGTGAAACAGAGGCCCACACGTATCTAAATGGCCTTCAATCTTCTGAAAATACAGCCATGGCCTGTAAAAGAGTAACCATGGCCTGTAAAACGTGGAATGAACATGCGGGATCACTGACAATCCTGACCTTCACCACAGCCCCAAACTTGATGTTGCATCTACTTTTGGCTGTTATCCTTTCACTACCAAATATCCCACCAATTTTCTTTTTTTAAAGATTTTATTTATTTATTTATTTGAGGGAGAGAGAGAGAGAAACGGCATGAGAGGGGGAGGGTCAGAGGGAGAAACAGACTCCCTGTCGAGCAGGGAGCCCGATGCCGGACTCGATCCCGGGACTCCAGGATCATGACCTGAGCCGAAGGCAGTCGCTTAACCAACTGAGCCACCCAGGCGCCCTTCCCACCAATTTTCACACAATCATGTCTCCTTAACCTTTGGCCATGGACTTTCACCCACACCAGGTTATAGACATTTTCTCCCTCCAAGATACTCATGACTTTATTTTCCCTGTAACAAATGGGGTCTTATTCGTTTGCAAGAACATTGCTCATGCCTCGCCTTTTGAATTATTCTCTGCCTCTGCATTGCATGACAGCGGCCACCTTGGCCCTCTACGTTCTCCTTCCTTCCTTTCCTTGTCTCCTAACTGTGGGCTTCCAAAGCTCAGTTCTTGGCTGTACTTTCTCAGTGTATACAGCTCAAGATGTTTTCTGAAAGCCAAACATTTTAAGAATTTGTTAGTAAAGGTGTTTTAGTTTTCATCTAAAATCTCAAATGCAGGTGTTTTTTTTTTTTTTAAAGATTTTATTTATTTATTTGAGAGAGAGAGAGAGTGAGAGAGAGCATGAGAGGGGAGAGGGTCAGAGGGAGAAGCAGACTCCCCACTGAGCGGGGAGCCCGATGTGGGACTCGATCCTGGGACTCCAGGATCACGACCTGAGCTGAAGGCAGTTGCTTAACCAACTGAGCCACCCAGGCGCCCCTCAAATGCAGGTGTTTTTGAAAGTAAATGAGAAACTGAAGATCTGTAAACAATGGTTAGAAAGAGTTAATCGGGGGCATCTGGGTGGCTCTGTTGGTTAAGTGTCTGCCTTCGGCTCAGGTCATGATCTCAGGGTCCTGGGATCGAGTCCCACGTCTCAGCGGGGAGTCGGCTTCTCACTCTTCCTCTGCCCCTCCCCCTGGCTTGTGCGTGCTCTCTCTTTCTCTCTAATAAATAAATAAAAATCTTTAAAAAAAAAAGTTAGAGTTAAAATAGCAGTAACTGCATTGACTCCCTTCTACCTCTTAGTGGTGGGTGCTCTTCCAAGAGAACCATTTACCCTCAGAGCTTTCTATTTATTCTGTTGCCGTTGGTAAACTCATCCAGTTGTTCCTCTTCTCACCTGAACTCTTAATTCAAAAGATAGCTATCTTAAGGAGACCTTTAGGTGTTGGTGTTTTCCAGCTAAAGTCCCCGGGTTATATTTGAAAAGCATTCTGTTAATTATTGTCTTTTCTCTTTTTTACTCATCCTCCAGGAAACTCAGAAAAGATACTAAGGGAGGAATGCCTTCATTTCTCAAGGAACGAAACATAAATCTGGAAAGCTGTTTTGAGGGAGAGACTTGCTGTCATTCAGAGCTCTTCTCTTAGGAAGCTGCTTACAGGTGAGAAATCCCCTGAATAGAAGGGAGAGCTGGGCCAGCGATCAAGCCTGCAGGTGTCTCCCCGACAGGTCATCCTTTGCTCAGTGATGTCATGGGAGTCTCAGAGAGCTGGGAGCTCCTGATTCGGGGGGGGGGGGGGCAGCTGGGGTTGGGGGATGGAAGGCACAGCTGCCCGACCACTAGCAAGAGCTAAGCAAAGACAAATTTCTCGGTGCTGGGCTCCATGACAAAGAGCCAAGAAAAAGCCAAGGATTCAGGGAATCCTTGTAGCAGAAGCTGTGGGAGCTTCAGTCCAGTGACGGGAAGAAGAAATAACTGGAATGAAATGAAATGGAGGAGGAGTAGGAACTGACATTTGTTAGCACCTCTGGATTTTATTTATCTGTATTTCATTTAATCTTAAAAATACTAACCATGAGACAGCTATTATTTGTTTCCCATTTTACTTCAGTGGAAGAACTGAGGTTCAGAAAAGTTAAGCCATTTGGTGAAGGTCACATGACAGACCCGGAAGAAACCCTGGTCTGTGTGCAAAGCCCACATGTCTTCCTTCCATACTACCCAGATAATGGAAGGTGATGAGCGGGAGCCTCAGGGCAGACAGACCTCACTGAGATCTGAGTTCTGACCCTGCCATTGCCCAGCTGGGTGATCTTAGGCAAATTCCTTAAGCTGGTGAAGGCTCAGTTGCCTTATCTATGAAATGGGCATATAGTAGCACCTACCCCAGAGTCTTTTAAGAGTCAAATGAGGTCATACGTGAAAACGCATACACTTAAGTGCCACATAGTAAAGCACCTAATAAACATTAACTCCATTAATAATTATGATTGTGATTATTTTCAGTATCACCTCCACCACCATGCTCCTGCTCCAAATCACACTGCTTGGAAAGAATCAGGAGTTTATTTCTCTGATAACTGGCGATCTCTATAGAGTATGTTTTTTATTCTCAAGCATTTGGTAACCAGAAGATCATGTGTTCCAACCAATCCATGATGTGTTTCCTTTAGAAAAAGGTAGATATAAAAGAAAATAGATAAGCCTTTCAGCCTTCTAGCAAAGTCACGATTGTAAATTGGTCCATTTTTGCATTCTCAGAAAACCAAGCTGCTATCGTCAGACCATCTTCTCACATGATTACTTTTCCCAGATAGTTTTTCATTTTCCAGGGTGCCTCAAATAAAGCGCATGTGTGTATGTGCGCGTGTGCGCGCGCGTGTGTGTGTGTTCCCACCCTATAAATCTCCTGCTTGGCAGAGAGTGTTGATGGTTTCTGTGAAAGGGTCTTTGTGTCCCTTTTTGTCTAAGAAGCTTTTTCATTAGAAGCCTGGAAGTCAAGGTAAGTGCCACAGGGATTCGAGGATCTCTTGGCTTTTCTCTCATGTCCAAATTATCTCCTGGAAAAATAAAGTCCTACATTCTCTGCACTCAATTAATAGAAGTGACAGCTGTGAGAGCTTTAAATCTGGCCTTAATTAATGGGCACGGCACAAATGTGACCAAAGCATATTTGCAGAGAAAGAGGCTTTAAATAGCATCAAATGTTTGTGAGCACGAGGCCATGCGATGGCAGGAAATCTCTGACCATCTTAATGGGATCAGGCTTTTGTGTGCAAACAACAGTGAGCAAACCACAGCCCAGCTGACAGCCATTCAAATGGCGTTCTAATTTGTGGTGGTGTGTAAAAGCTCTTAAATCACCACTCATCAAAATGGAGGAACATGAACTATGGCGTGACATAACTAATACAACTGGGTGTCCAAAGGAGTGGCCCCCATGTCGGTGTTTGTACAGTTTACCCAGAGTGGTCTTCCCCTTCAACTTGCTGCTACCATGGCCATACAGGAGCATCGGATCCTTCAAGAAAGTCTGCCCTTCACCTCTGAGGCTAGTTTTTTCCCACTCAAGTCTGACCAATCTTTCTTCAACTTGTTCTTCCCATCCCCTCAGTCCCCAAGTCACTGTTCTTCTCTGCTCACATTTACCATGTGAATTATTCCCCAGGGGAGTCTCCTTCTCTCAAATCACATAGGAATTTGAGACTGTCACTTGTCCAGTTGCGGCCAAAGTACCCAATGCACCAACGGGCTGCAGATGTGCTCCTATTTACCTAAATACTTATACTGAAGACGGCCAAGACCTGAACACATAGGCATGACGTTCATTGATTCATCTCAGATACTTTCATTTCTAGATACTGATCTAGAAGTGGGTGATGCCATATTCTCAAGGAACTTATAGAAGCTATCCCCTGTCCCTGCTGGCTGAGCTGGGCTGGGTAAGCCAACCATTCTGCTAGGTGCTCTACTTATGTGATCCCACTTAGTCCTCAGAACAGTGAGGTGGCTACTATTATTCTTTCCTTTGACAAATGATAAAACTAAATCTTGAGTGATGGTGCAATCAGACAACTTTCCCCCCAGCCAGGGAGCTGGTGAGCACAGAGATAGGACTAAAATCAAGCTTATCTGTTGCTAAGTCCCATGGCCTTGTCCATTATGCTGTGCTGACTTTCCTCTCTCATTATTTGCCTCCTAGTCTATGGAGGCAAATAGACAAATAAATTCACAATTATTGGCAATTATAATCTAGCAGAAAACTGAATTAATAGGAAGACAGCTATTAAAAATCTATACCAGTACCCAAGTGAGCTGTATGCTCAAGGAATAGAAGTTTATCCCTTCAAGAGAAATACTGTTCTTGGTTTCAAGTCACCATGTTTCTCTAACTACACCTGTCTTTCCCCTCAGTGGAATCATTGTCACAGGTAGAGCTAGCTGGTCATCTGTACACTTGACTTAGAACAAGAACCTGAAGAGTCCAAATTTGGGGGCAATGCAACAGAATATTCCTGGAGGCAATTTCCTGTTGAGAGTCAACAAATGTCCAGGGGTTCCAAAGAGTTTGATTTTGGTCTTTTGGTTGCTTTTCTTAAGTCCTCTTTCCTTTCCTGTCCCATCTTGACCCCCAAAGAAAAGGGCAAGCTGTCAGGTAAGTTGCCAAACTGGGGAGACCTGGCATGAAATGGGGTGTCACAGTAATGGGGAGACTTGGTACAGCACTAGACTCAGATAAGAGCTGAAAGAACCCAGATTTCAACCTCCCCTCACTCATGAACTAGCCTTTATCATCAGCCTCTGTGTCCTCAGGAGAAAATTTCACATGTAAGCTGTTTGTATAGTCTTCTTATTAATATAAATAAACAAGACCCTACATGAGATGCAAAAAAGAAATTAATCGGGACCAGGCAATGTTTCCAAATCACTTACAGTACTTGCTGGGAAAACAAAACTTTATATTTAAAACATAACAAGAAAAAAATGTGCAACACTTCAGTCCAAGATATATAAACTCTGGACAGGGGAGTTCATTCAGCTAATACTTAGAGTGACTTGAAAACATGCAGACATTTAAAACACCAGCAAGGGAAGCCAGTCAACACTCTGTGGTCGTGGGAACCAAAACTAACAATTCTGAAATACTGGGAAACCACAGGGTGGCCAACGAAGTAGGTTCTGGCCATATGGCTTTTGGAATTCACCCTGTTGGTTGCAAAGACCCCCTGAAAATTTTAATCAGGAGTCACATGAGCCTAGTGACTCCTGGGAGAGGTTAGCTGGGTGGCAGAGCAAGGCAGACCTGACAGAAGGGGTGAGGTGGCACAGAACTCAATACCAAAAGAGATGGGAAGGAGAGCACCATATTGTCAAAAGACACTTCCAAGGAACAGGAAACAGGATTTCTTGCCCACTAAATGTTGGGGCCACAGAATATATAGTAACACAGGCTAATATTTAGTGAGCACCACACTCAATACTTTTCAAGGATTATTTCATTCAATTCTTGTGCCAGCTCTATGAGATAAGCATGATTAGCATCCCCATTTTATAGAGGGGACACTGAGGCCCAGGGAGGTAAAACAGGTTATTTCTCTAAGAGCTCTCAACTATAGTAAGCCATGGAGTCAAGAACTGAATACAACCCTAGTGACTCCTAAAGCTCATGCCCTTAATCTCCCTGCTGTAGTAGGAATCAGAATGCAAAATGATGGGAGACTTTCTAGTTTAACATGTTAGGTGGGATGATAGCTTCCTGAACTGAAACCTGGAAGTCTGGCATTAAAGCAGCCCGTTGTTTTTCCTATCCCTTTAGCAGAGGATTTATGTACCACAGAGGAAAATGGAGGGACCTCATGAGACCCCCCCAAGACTATACTGCTGAAACCATTTCCCTACCTTTGGTGAACTGGAGAAGGAGTCCTTCAAGAAGGACTGACTTCTCGGCCTCAGGGCTGCATCCCCTCTTGGTTCTATCTTCCATCCTTCCCTCTACCCATAGACCTCAAAATCTCAGCCTCCTTTTCCTTCTTAAAATCTCCAGTACCCCTTCTATTTAGGACTCCTCCTCTCACAGCTGCCTGTGGAGTGTTACCAGCTTCCCCAGCCCTTCCCAGCACATCCGAGAGCTCTACCAGCCATTAAGTAAGACATAAGGAGGAATCACAGACTTAGGATGGTTGTTAGTGGGTCTTGGAATTTCCGGTCTGACTCTCAGGGCCACTGCTCCTTTCACCCCTTTAATGGAAGTCATGAAACAGTCCCTCCTTACGAAGTTCTCTCTCTCTTAACCCGGAGTATATATTAGAGTCACTTGAGGGGCCTTTAAAAGCTCTGGATTCCCGGCCTTTCCACCAAGACCCTGACTGACTTGGTCTGGCATGGGCCTGGCCACTGCAACTTGTTGAATGCCTCTCAGGTGATGTTAGCACCCGCTCTCTGGGTCCCACAGACCCTGCCTCTTAGAAGGACCCTGTTCCAAGTCTGTTTCATGCAGCAGTGTCTGTCTCTGGGGGTGCAGATAGTGCTCTCCCCTGGGGACATTTGGAAATGTCTGGAGACATTTTTTTTTAAAGATTTTATTTATTTGAGAGAGAGAGAGAGAGAACAAGTGATGGGAGAGGGAGAGAGAAAGAGAGTGAGAAGCAGACTCCCTGCTGAGGAAGAAGCCCAATGCTGGGCTGGATCCCAGGACCCTGGGATCACGACCTGAGCTAAAGGCAGACGTTTAACAACTGAGCCACCTAGGCACCCCATCTGGAGACATTTTTGATTGTGTAATTGGTGGAGGCAGGGGGAAAGTACCACAGACATCTGGCAGGTAGAGGCCAAGGATGCCGCCAAGCATCCTACAGTGCATGGGACAGCCCCCTGGCCAACATGATTGGTCCAAAATGTGAAGAGTGCCACTGTCAAGAAACCCTGTTCCACCCGAACTGGAGACACACACTAGTACATTCGAACACTCTTGTGCCTCGGAGGGGATCCCCAGCACTGCAAGAGGCCCTGGTTGGAAGGTCTCATTCTTTGTGAGGCTCCTTCTTTCCTGGACAGCCCGATGGTTATTACCGTTCTGGAAATGTTGCAGCGAAGGGTGTTTTGCCATCTCCTTATGGACTTTGTGCCTGAAAGATGGGAAGAAACGTTTCTCTGTCTTCAGGGGAGGGGATCCCGCTTTGTATTTCTACCGCACAGAGTCATGCTAGAGCGCTCGCACCTCTTTAATTACATAAAGCAAGTTCTCAAGGAAAGCATGACAAGAAACAAGAACCCTGAAATTGGGGGTAAAATATAAACAAATGTTTTGGCTGATGTACTGCACATTTTTTCATCACAAAGTGTGTTTTCAGAGCGTACTGAGCCCTGCCCAGAATGGCTCTAATTAAAGATCAAAGGCAGTGCCGTGACAGGCCGAGCAGAACGCTGGGCCAATTCCACATCCCCTGCCCTGCCCTGGAAATATCCATGTGGTCATCCGTTTGCCTCAGAAGCACCAGTTCAGCAAGCAGTGATTAAAGGAGGGTTTTTGTTTTGTTTTCTCTGTTTATTCTCTCTCTCTTTTTTAATTGGGGGAACTTGAAAATGTGGTTAGATAGCAACACATTTTCAGAAAAGTCAGAAAGTGATTGCGAGCCAGAGCACAAAGACACAAGTCTGATGCTTGGAAAGTGTCCCCACTTTTATTGAGAGATTCCAACTTAAGGCAGGAAGAGGAGAGCTGCCCAGGGGGGATGGAGGCCCCTCTCTGAGCACACACAGGGCATGACCATGTTGGCCAAGGAGCCAGGAAGGGTCCCGGAACCGAGCCGTCCCCTGTCACACGGGCAGGGCAGCTAGAGAAAACAGGCCCCTGAGCGCTGACAATGTCCCTGAAGTTCCCCTCAGGAGGCAAGGGCACAGAAGACTGGCTCTAGCAGCCGCATATAGGATGAAGTTGCTTGAGGATGGGGATGGGGGTGGGGAGTAAGTAAACAAAGAGAAGCTTACAGAGAGGCGGACACAACAGTCTAGGTGTGGGATGTGAGGTCAGAGGCCGGGGGCTAGAGGAGGAAAAGGCAAACCTAAGGATGAATGTCCCAAAGGAGTAAGTCCTGAGAATCTTCTTATGTATCGTAGCCTCTAGAGCTGAGCTTCTTGAACTGCCCTCACCAAGAAATAAGAAACGGAGGTACAACCACAGAGGTGATAAGAGCTAGGAAGGAACGAAAAGGCGGACCTGTGGTGAGGAGTAGTTGGGGAGGCTGCTTTAGCGTGGCTAGTCAGGGAGGGTGATGTCTGAGTGTGGCCTGAAAGACAGGAGTCATCCCTGGGAGGACGATGGAGGGGGCTCGGAGGCGGAGGGACAGCTGGGGAAGGTCCTCAGGGTCCCCTGGGCGCTCCGTCTTGAGGCTCTGTCAGCAGGGCTTGATGCGACACAGCTCAGGTCTCCTCCCATCTGGCTGCTCTCCCCTGGATGAGGGCCAGTTTGTCACAGTTCCCGCTGAGATAGGTCCCAGAGATGTGAAGCCAGTCAGCCTACTGCGGGCTGACCGCGCAGAGAGAGCTCGTTGAGGACACGTCTATTCATGCACACGGAGCCTCTACGCATTTTCTGGCAGCTCTGTTGCATTGTTTATTCATAGTGAGCCAGCCTGGTGACAGATTAGACATAGAGGCTGACAGAGTGAGAAAAGTCAGGGCCCTGCAAGGGTTTGGGCCAGGAAAACTGTGAGGTAGACACATAACCAAACCCCACGATCACTGTTTTGGCTTAGGCTCACTCCCCTAGATTATAAAAGTGCCTTGTTTATCTTTGCATTTCAAGTGCCTAGAAGAGTCTCCAGCTCACTATGGGCACTCAATAAATATTAGTTGAACGATGAGATGACCAACCCTATTTCTGTCATTTCTCCACTCCTGCCAGCCCTATAGGTAGAGACTTCCCAAACATGCGCAGACACTGGGGAATACCTCCTTGTTTCTCTTGATTTTCTTACTTGGAAAATAGAGTCATCAAATGCATGTGTAGTCCGACTCCTGAACAACTTTATCAAGATTGTCTATACTCACAATACTCAAAGCGTCTCCTGTAGACCAGCAGCGTCAGCATTACCCGGTTCTGCTTGTTAAATGCAGAACCTCAGGCCCCACCCGGGACCTCCTGAAACAGGATCTGCATTTTAACAAGTTCTCCAGGAGACTCCTATAGGTGCGCCAAAGTGGGAGCAGCCCTGGTCTCTGTCCAGGTGGGCTCAGCCTTGGTGCCCCTTGGTTCAAATCCTGGTTCTGCTCCTTAGGCGTTGGGCAACTTCAGGCAAATTATTTAATTTTTCGGGTCCCTGGTGTGATTTGGTATGGGGATAAGTAATGCACTGGGTTGTTAGGAAGCATTAAGGAGGTTGTGGTAGTATAAGACTATCCAGTGCAGAATCTGGAATCTGGAAGGGCCCAGGGAATGTTCCACATGTGACCCTTTCTAAAATGTCTTCTTGAGTGTACAGTCTGCTAACAACCCTCACTTGAATTTCAAATTCATTTTCAAATATGAATTCCTGCCTTGCCCCAGAAGATGCTCTGCTTGAAACCTCCACGTAAACTTTTATAGCAATGGAGGACTCACGGGGCCACCAGAAAGATCCTTCCTTACTCTGAACTCAAATCTGTTTCCCTCTGCCTTCTGGTACCACAGAAATAATCAATAACCTGGCCCCCTCCATGGGGATTCTGTAAATATAAGAAACACATCTGTCATGCCCCTTTCTATCCTTTCCTGTCCAGCTCCAAGAGGCAGTCTTCATAGATTTCTGGACCCTTCCCAACCCTGGTCAAGCTCCTCTGAAGGCCAGTTATTGGTTATTTGATATATATGTGCCCTAAAAGCTAACCCCTATTTCTTACCTAATGAAAGGATTTACATGTAAGCTCCGACTCTCCCTGAGAGGGTTTTCAGTCTTCGTTGGCCTTTTGCTGCCTGAGGCCCAAGTCAATGATCCAGAAAAGGCCAATGCCAGGATGAAGAACTTTGAACACTAGTCACAGATGAAGATGTCAGAGAGTTTTCATCCTGCACAAACCCACATGGGCTGAGCATCTTGCCTCTTGAGGCCCCCTTCTTAGAACAAATAGAATACACAGGTCACAGGAGGGGGCATTTCAGTCCCCTTTACACAGACAATGTATTCTGATAGTCCTCTGGCTCTGAGATAGGATGCCTCGTTGTCCTTGTATAGCTCATGGGGCACTATTCTCCTCCTGTATCACCCAGGTGGACACCTTTCTTTTCCACCATGAGCATCTAAATAAAATGGATGCCAAAACCAACACAAAAGAAACAGAAGACTTACATAGACCACTGGCCACTACCTAAACTGATACAGTAATAAAGAATCTCCCTATGGCCCCACTTCCCTCCCCCAACATAGTAGGCCTAGGTGGTTTTATGGGTAAGTTCTACCAAATGTTCAAGGAACTTCCTAAGTCATTTCTGAGTACAGAAAAGAAGGAAAGCTGCTCATTTCATTTAATGACATTAGCCTATCCTTGATTCCAAAGCTAGGTAAGAACAATGAAAGAGGAGAGAAAATAATAAACCTATGTTCCCTGCTTTAATAAACACAATCTTGAATAAAATATTAGCTAATAGAATCCAGTAGTGGATTAAAATGGTAATAAGTATAATCAAGTGATTTTATCACTTGAGGATAAAGGATGTAAGGATGGCACAAAATGTGATAAATCTATCAATGTATTTATTCCATCATTGGTATTAAAGAAAAAAATCATATGGGATTTCATCTCAAAAGATGAAATTTAAATAAAGCATTTGATGAAATCCAATTCATATTTAAGATCAAACATTCCTAGAAAAACTTAGAAAGGTACTTTCTGAACCTGAAAAATCTACCAACACCTACCCAGAGAAAACATCACTCTCAAAAGAGACAATTGAGACACATTCTTAATAAGAGAAAGTGAAAGAAGATCTACGAGTCTTTGGTTTTTCATAATCCCTATCCCTGCTCTCTAGTTCCTAATTCTGTCCTGTGTCCTTTTGTCCTTCATTTTTTATTAGAGTGCAGAGTTTTCCAACATCTCTTTACCTTCTTATTTCTAGATGATAGTCCCCAGTTCCTCTAAGATCTTTCATTCTGAGATTTAGCCTACTGAAGAGCTCCAGCACATCCAGTAGGTGATCTCATCCCCCAAAGACTCCCATAGAATAGACTGATTTATCAAAAGTCTCCACTGGCCCACTAGAAAGGGGTTCTCAAACTCTGGCGAATCTTGGAGGCTGTTAAAAAATAAGTATGCCTGGACCCCACTCCAGCCACCAGGAATCGGATTCTTTAGGGAGGTGAAGTCCAAATATGCATGTATTTTGTATGTGATTCTAGCACATGGTCTTTCTATATACCTCCTCTCTGCAGGTAAGCCCGGTAAGGTCTTTTTGATGGACTTGAAGGATGACTTCATGACACCATCTGAGTTGGATTCCTGGCCAGTGTTGACCCTGCCCTTTCTTCAGTTTGAAGCAAGAAATCCAGACTAGCCTTCTTTTATGAACAAGGCATCATAAAAAAGGGGGCAGGTGTGAAAACAATATTGGATTTACACATTAACACCAAATGGGTCCAAAACACAGTGTTTCAATTAAAACACACACACCAAATGCCTCCCATACTGATTTTCAGCTAGAACTAAGGCCACCATGGCAAAGAAGTGTACTGACAGATTTATTGGGTGTCTCCTCTCCACCAAAAAGTACTTTAAAAGGGAGTATTCCTTAAAAATACGACTTAAGGTGTTTACATACTGAAGAGCAGATAATTCAAAAATATAATATGTTATGTTTTGTTGTAGTGGATGCTGTGTGGTGTGCTGGCCAGAATTCCTTCAGGACTGAGGCTAGGGACTCACAGCTGAGTCCCTCCCCGAGACCTGTCATCAGCAGAAAAATTTGCTTTGCTCCAAGGTGACCCTCCCTTCCTGGGGCAGCCAGCATCCACTGACTGCTTGATGAAGGAGTATAGGGGCCTGGCCTCCTTGCATTTATCCGGACAATCTGAAGGGTCAGTCTAACTCCAGAGCTCCCTATAAGATCAGCTGAAGCCTCTGCCCATTCCTGCATCCCTCCCTTCTGATGGATGTTGTTCCCAAGTACTCTCTCCAGTAAGCTTCCTGCATCCAAATCCCAAAGTCTGTTTCCTGGGGAACCCAACTTATGACATCTGTCTGGTTCACGTTGTATGATTCTCTGGTTGGGTTTTATAAACTCTTTTTTAAACTCTCTTTATAAACTCTTAAAATCCTGGGTCTTAACTACTTAAAATGTTCTAATACCAAGTACAATGCAAAATAAATATTGGCTAGTTCTCATTTCTACCCTTCACATGGTTCTAATTTCCTTCTTTTATAGCATGGGTTCAGGTATCAGGAGATTCTCACTCTACCAATTACTTAGGGGATATCATTTAATTTTTCTAAGCCTCAGTTCCTTTATCTGTAAAATGGGATTGATAATAGTACTTACCTCTTAAGGTTGTTGTGATGATTAAATGAAATAATCAATGTAAATCACTTAGCAACAATGCCTGGCACATAATACGCATTCACTAAATGGTAGCTGTTATTGTTGTTATTAATGCCAGAGCAGTGGCACCAGTCTGGTGACCTTCATTGTTACATTACCCAACCATTACCTTACTCCTTGCTACTATAATAGAAACCAGTCTTCCTCCATCTCGGTTTTCCTTATCCTTACTCCTTCCTTCCATTTCTATACAATGCTCCTGAATTATTTTCTTATAATATTGCTTTCATTATATCACTTCTCCACTCAAAATTCTTCAGGGACACCTAATTACCAAGACCTTCATCAACTCGCACCACTATGGTCATCCAACCATCGTTCCAATGGAAAAGACTTTTCTTCATTTTCTTTGAACCACTGCTCAGTCTGAATTCTTCTCACTTACGGTTTTTTTAATCAGTCCAAACCCAGCACAGCTCAAAGTGGACCCCCTCAATCAAACTTCCTTTCAATTTAAGTCCATAGCTACTCCTGTCCTGAATCTTCACTTACCCTAACATTCTTCCATGCTTCCAATCTGCATAAAGACATCCTTTAAGTTCTAGATTTTCCTCAGGTTTCATAATTGGGTCAAAAAATCCCTTGATGAGCTCTTCATCAGGAACTCCTACAAAGGTTGCTATTCTGAGTGTCTTCATTGGTCCTCGGGTGCATTTCACATCATTAAAATTTACAAAAGGCTGACAGTAAAAAATGGAGTAGACATCTCAAAAAAAAAAAAAAAAGATTTAGAAGAAAAGTGACTCCCACCTATAAATAATACACAAGACCAAATGCTGAGCTGAAATGAGGTAATAAGACATATGGAATTTGTCTAGAAGGAGTCGACTGGCTTCCAGATTTGGAGGTTTGATGCCTCTGAGTTATTTTTACTGGTAGAGATTCCATTTTATGAGTAATATCTGGAGCATGGTATCAACAGTCAACAGTTCACAAACTCTTTAAAAAGTCTCCCGGCAGAAAAGTTTAATTAAGCTTGACAGAAACAATCTAGCAGCTTTCATAAATAATCGCTATTACCCAAAATAGGACCAACTCATAAACTGCATGATTTCAGAAATGATGAATCAATAAACATGTTTATAGAAACAGCATTTTGATTAATTCCTTCAGACTAACAAATTCATGGCCCATGTGAAAAACTGAGATTTCTACTGTCAATTAGGGAAACCCAGAAATCAAACCCAGCCCTTGAATACCGCCTTTTGGATAACTGGTCCCAGATTTTGGCATTGGGAGTCACTTTTTAAGCAGCTCCTCCAAGATCAACTGCACCACACCTCTGGGCCGTATTCTTGGGACAGTCAAGTTCAATATCGCTTCAGTTCTCAGCCACCCTAAGAGCCACAATGAGGCTGACTACAGACAATACGTGTTATGATCATTACAAAGGCCTGATAAATCAAGCAACAGGTCACCCATAACTAACTAATGGCTTCTTTTTATGCATATAAGCTCAACAGCAGCCCCAAAGCACTACCAGTTATAATCAAGTAATATCTCCTCTAGAAGTAGGGTAAGAATTAACATGGAAGTTCCATTTATCTAGAGTACAAAGAATAAATATGTTCTGTTATATGGTACTATGCTCATAACAAATAACCTTTGAGTTCCTAGAAGAATCTAAAGGACCTATTAAGCCATCAACAAATACGAAATTATTTTCAGTATCATTTTAGTGTCCAAACATATTATTTGAAAATAATCCATGGGTGACGGCAATAGTAAAACTCAGCTGATCAGAGTATCAGGAACTTAAACATTCCAAAGGAAATCTACATATAACTGTTTAATAGGTACATTACCATGTCATTCCCATAAACCATCTTCTGTTTTTTCCCATACCCTCTATAGTTACCTCATAAGTACACAAAATCACTAACCAGATAGCAGAAATAAAGTTAGTGTGTCATAGCATCTCAGGGCTGAAAGGGACCTTGGGGACACCCAAACTCATTGATCCTCTGGGACAACTGTCCTAGCAGCTCCCGGGTTGTTTTCTGTTGACATTCTCTATTGAAGTGACGAGGATTGTACACTCTCCTTTTCAGTCAATATTTGGACAGCAATTTTCAATTTTTCCTGTGGAAACTCTTGGCAAAATAGTGCTTATTACAAGCACCTTCTCCCGCATTTAGTACCATATTTCATAGCAATCTAAATTGCCATCAATTTAATACTCTGGTTTCTCTTCAGATGGCATAAATCTTTCACCTTTTAAATTACCGTCAATTTTAAATTATACCCTGATGTCCTAAATGGTAAAATATGAAAAAAATGTGCATTTTAGAATAGAACACATGGTCGTTTTAGTGTTTAATCATACTTGGAAAGAGCAAGAAATCATAAACATGCAGGATACTGCCGCAAAGGGCTTCGGAAATCATCTAGTCTAACATCTTGCATTCCCATCTTTAAAGACCAGGAGATTTAGAGCCAGGGAGTTATTTGCCCAAGATGACACCACGGCGGATAGCTGATAGGGAGACTGGAAACAGGCTGGACTTCCAGCCCGCCGACGCTGCTGCTTGGTAACCTTTTCAACTCTCATCCCACCTGAGGGCTATGATGTGTCCCCACCAGCAACAGGGTCACTAGCATAGCGGGTGCAGGCTGAAGGGATCGCACGGCACAGGCCCAGCTTGAATTTATCCACCCAAGGCTTCACTTCTCAACTTGTACAAGGTTACACAGAGAATTCATAGATCTAATTATGTCCATTGGATACCACAATTATCACCAGGGTTGTTTCAGCTGAGTTCTTTGGCTAGAACACTGAGCTAATCCTGATGTCCTCCTGATGACAAATCATCATGCAAGAAGATGACTTTTGTTTGGTAAAGAGCACATGGATGGTTACAATCTCCAGACAAAACCTTGATATACCAATCTGACCAAAGCCGGACCAACGTTTTTGCTATGTTAAGGCACTGCATGCAAATCATGTGTCTTTTACAGATAAGTGTAGCATTCATATATCTCTACCTGTGTCTTGTGTCGGGGATGAGGAAAGTACAACTATGCTTTCAAATACCAACCATATGTCAGGCACTGTAATAAGCATTTTACATTACTTATCTCCCTTAACAACCCCATAAGGTAGGAATTACTAACCTCATCTTCTGGATGAGAAAGCAGAAGATCAGACATGTTAGGCAACTTTGCTAAGGACTGACAGGTGGTGACGTGGCAGAGCTGGGATCTAAAGCCCCACTTGTCCAACCCCAAACACCGGGTTATTTCCTCAATGCCTCCCCACAGCCCTCCCAAAGGTTCTGAACCTTAGCATCAATACAACATGCAGTGCATCCAATGTCTTTCTTCAAGCTGACTTCTGGGAATGCCCACTAATTTCTAAAGAGTTCTGTGTAATGCTAGTCTTCTAGGCTGGTCACTCTTGATAGAGAAGATGTTGAAGAGACTAGCTGAACTGAAGTAATATTATGGATCATTTCGATAACCTCACACCTTGGTTGGGATCTCCAATCTGAAATTGGAAAAATGAGTTGGAATTTCCAACTGAGTTGTAAAAACGAACTGCTCCTGTCAAATGGACCTCCCTCCACTTAGCAAATGAAGTTCCATCTGAAATAGAGAGCCGGCTGTGCCATTCACTTATATGTCCTATTTGGGTCTACACGTTTGAACATAATGTAGAGAGAAGAGGTAACTTGGGCCTCAGAGTAACAGAAGAAACAGGAGCAATGGAAATTATGATTTATATTTCACCGACTAGGAATAATAATTTGTACCAGGCAAGGGGAATGTGACCAGGAAGTGAGTGATTAAACGAGAAGCATTTATGGAGCCTGAGGAGCAGGCTGCTGGAAGAGAAAAGAATGAACTGGTTTGAGCATAACACTCCCAGTACTTCTGTTCTCTCCAAAGACTGGGGTCTTGGCTTGTTTTCCCAGATGCCAACTCCCCACTCTGCTGGGTTTGGACAGCGACCCCCCCGCCCCGGGTGCTTGATAGCATGTCCACCCTTTTTGTTTAAATCCTAGTTTGGGCTTTATTTATAACTTGTAAAATATGTAAAGCTGTAGAAAAGTATAGATAATAACACCCAAGTATTCACTGAATCAAATTTTTGTTAAATAAATACATACATATTTAACAATATATATTTTATATTATATATTATCAATATATATATCTCAAAGCCTCTTCAACATTATCAATAATGTTGAAGAGGCTTTGATACCCCTCCCTATCCCATCTCCTCCCCAGAGGCAGTCTCTGAAGCTGGGGAGTATCCATGCTCTTACAGTGTATGTTTGTGTTCTATTTAAAAATTTGCATGGTGGTAACAGTATCTTTAGTAGCTTGCTTTCTTCACTCAGTGTTCTTGAGATCTATCCATGTGGACACATACGCATCTAGTTTATTCATTTGAACTGTTGTTAAGTGTACACATGTGGGAGAGTTGCTCTCAAGTATATACCTAGAAGTGGAATTGCTCGCTTTTATGGTGTGCGCATTTTCAGTTTTACTGGAATGTGCCTCTGTCTTTAAGTTTCACTCATCAATACACGCTGTTTCTACATCTAAATAAGACTACCATCTTATAAGACTCCATCAGCACTAGGCTAAGAGAGAAGTTCTATGAAAATTTAAGTGGGGTTAAACAAGCATCATAATTTTCTTCAAAAGACCACTTTCGGTACTTCTTGGTTTTAGGTCTTTCCATGACTGAATGTGTTTCCAAGCTTTGGGCTAGGACCAGCGATGGAAAATAAGGACCCTTGTTGTTCAGAGGTGTGTGCTGATTGTTTGGGGTCTGTGGACATCAGCTCATGCCAGCTGGGTAGGAACTGGTAAATGGCTCCTTTGAGGAAAAAGATAAACAGAAATAAATGTCAGAGCTAACTGGAAAATTGTTTTCATAATTCAATTTTGTTTTACATAACCTTGCTCCCTAAATGTCAGCAATTTCCCTGAAAGAGCTGTTGGTGTTATTAAGTAGTCACTAAATGTTGCGAAGAGACAGCTCAGCAAAACTCAGGGATCAAGAAACCATTTTATGACCATTGTTTCACCTCTGGGGGTGGCTTGCTGCATTTTGTTCCAGGTCCCTGGGGCCCAGAGGTAATAACATCTGTATTTTTAAGACCGGCTTTGCACCACACCTGCATATCAATTCCCTTTTTCGACTGCTGCCTCTAAACCAAAGCCAAATGTGTGGCTGCAGATTGGTTTCCAGGGTTCGGCTAAGTATGAAATGCAGCAGCTCCAAAACTTCACTGGTCCCACAAAAATGTTTTTAAGTGATGCTAATTGAGTCCTGGGAAAGTTCAGAAAATTTAAATTCCTAGAGGAAAAGGAGATGAAAGGAAACAAAAGACAGGAAGGAGAAGAAAAGGGGCAGGCAGTGAGAAATTACTGACAAACACAGAAGTTAAGTCTAAATGATGGGGGGAAAATTTGTAAACTCAAATAATTTAACAAAAACGCTTACAGATTCTAATTTCTTATACTTCCATTCATTTATTTCTGGCGTGTGTCTGATCTTATTTAAAAAGTAGAAGACTGCTCTTCCCTGGTTCTAGAAACAACTGGAGGAGAGGGATACGAAACAGGGAATTTGAAGAATTCAGGACATCTTAGACTGGAGTTTCCATCAGTTGATTTATTGCGATAAACTTCTGCTGACATGGGCCATGATCTCATATGATGCAATGTAAATCGATTCTCTAACTTACAAATTATCTTCTACTAATGAGAAGTGATTAGAGATTGGTCACTCCCGGGTGACAGGTAGGACGTTACTTAGTTAATGGCTAACCTCTTCTGAATTCCTATTACAGGCATGGGTTACCCTGAGCTGTTGACCTGGAAAGCAATGTGAATGGAGCCTCCAAGGGGCTTTGCTGCATAGTGGCTCTAGTCTGGCAAGGTTTCTTGAAGAGCATCCATCCTATTCATGATGAATGAAGTGGGGCAGTCACGGATTCTTGGAGCTGAAGACTACCCAGTTCAAACCTCTCGCCCAGTGCAGGAATTCCACCTGCAGCTTCCCCGAACAGGTCAGGCCAGCCAGTGCCACGGAACGTTTGCAATGAAGGGAGCTCTCTGCAGCTGGAGCAGCACAATTCTGGTGTTTGAATTTGGGCCCCCTATTACTTCCACCTCTCGTGCCCCTGCAAGTGGTAGAGGAGACATCTACATCTATTTTCCGGGGCTTTGAAGATGGCATTGTTGCATCCTCCTGCCTACCTCCACCGAGGATTCCCCGGGGCTAAACCATGCCAGCTCTCTCAACTGTACTCATCTAACAGGGACACTAATAATGAGTCCTGGTCGCCCTCCTGCCCCCACCCCCACCCCGGGGTGTACCCCTCTTAAAATGAACTCAGAACAGAACATACTGTGGTCTGTCCAGAAGAACACAAAAGGACCATGATTGCTCACGACACTCTTATTTCTATTAACACACAATGAAATTAGATTTCCTTTGAAAATCTTTTCATGGCACTAGTGGTTTTTAATGAAGGTCAGTTCAAATTTCCTGATCACGTCTAGATGAATTGCAGATTTTTTCAATCCAGCCACTTATGTCTGTTCCAGATGGATTTTGGGTTTTTTTTTTTTGAACTATCATCAAGTTTAGATATCTGTAGTTCGCAAATTATTACCCTCCTTCATTTTGAAAATGTAAACATCTGTCCATTCCAATCTTGGCACATTCAACTGGCACATTTGTGTTGGGTGTCTATTCTGACCCAGATGCTGCGCTTGGAGCTAGGAATGGCAGTGAATGAGACAGTCTCTACCCTTGAGGAACCTCTATCCAGTGAGGTGAGTCCCATGAGTGAAGAGAAGTTTCCAACAGCCCAGGAACAAGTTGCTAGGGGAACACATGGTCATCCACACTGAAGGGGCATCTTTCCCCCTCTTCCATTAAAAAATTTTTTTTTAAGTTTTTTTTTTTTTAATTTATTTGCGAGAGAGAGAATGAGAGACAGAGAGCATGAGAGGGAGGAGAGTCAGAGGGAGAAGCAGACTCCCCGCTGAGCAGGGAGCCCGATGCGGGACTCGATCCCGGGACTCCAGGATCATGACCTGAACCGAAGGCAGTCGCTTAACCAACTGAGCCACCCAGGCGCCCCCCCCTTCCATTTTAAAAGGAGAAAGAACTAGCCCCTAACTTCCTTGTCTCTATTACTGTTCTCTTCAAATATTACATACTCTTCATTTCCACTCAAAATTTCATCTTTTTTAGGAACCTTCCATGATGACTCTAACCAACATCAACCTCTCCCCCTCCTTCCTATCCTTGAATTATGTCTTCCAAATAAGCATTTCTGGATTTAATTAAATATTTTCAGAGGCCAGTATTTAAACATTTCAGATTTATGGCTGTTCTTTCCAGTATGATGATGCTTTGTAAAGTCGGAACCAAATCTTACTCTGCTCTTCTCAAAAACCCTGGACAAGGTGAAGCAGGGCAGTAAGGTAAACCTCTGTTCTAGGCTTAAAAAATCTTTAACGGACATGACCACTCACCACAAGACGGCTACCAGAATTGTAGATAAATAGAAGGCTCTGATAAAATGTATACGTCTTATCAGATGATAAAGCATATGGTAGGGGGTAAAGTTTTTCCCTTTTTCCCTTCTAGGTTCTTTGGCTGACCTAATAATTAAATTAACATAAGACAGATTAACAGGAGAAAAACAAATTTAATTTGGTAGGTACAGACTATGAGACTCAAAGAAGTGACCAAAGCAGGCAGCTTTTATACCTTTACTTTTTAGACAAGGAAACAATAAATTTGTGAAGAATCAACAAGACAAACAAGTCTGGGCTTGAAGTAGTAAATTAGGGAGGTAACAAGGTTTGTTTATATAGCCTTCTCCATCCTAAATTCCCTATCTCTGGTGATAAGGATGTCTCTCTTTCTCCTGGTACAGGGAGGGCACCTTCCACATGAGAGATTTATTTCCTGCTTTCAGGGGGTCACGGAGGTCAGAGTGTCCTTCTTGTGCCGGCTATTTCTTAAGTAGCTTTAATTCAAAATAATCAATATGCCAAGGTGGCATACTCTGGGGAAGCCTGGGCCAAACCTCATCGATACATATTAAAGCCAGGAAACATTTTGAAGTAATGTATGAGAATATTAGAGAGCAGGATAGTTTCACAGCATAAAACCAAAATGAGTTAAATAAATTCCATTTATTTAAGCAGGACACAGAAGAAATAAATGATCTTTTACAGATCTGACCTCGTGCTTCCTAATTGATGACGCGGTCACAAATGTCACAGGAGATTATGGGGGACAGGGAAGTCAAAGAGAACCCTGATATTTTAGGTTCAATGTTCCTGGGAAATTTACGATCCCATTTAGAGAAACAGTAACATTTGGAGGAAGCAACAAGTTCAGTTTGCTTGTTTGTTTATCCCCCGCAGCATTCCCAAAGAATTGGAGGCAGGACTACAAGCACTGATAGCTGGAATAAATGAATGAATGAATGGAAACATTCCCTGTGCAAGATGGGAGACTGGGTGGGCTGACTTCAGGATGAAGTGTGAGGACCAGGAGAACTCAGCATCTTGGGAGTCAGGACAACTGAATTGTCAAGAAATCTCCAAGGAGGTGGGGGAAAAAAAATCCTATGAAAACGGCAATCAGATATGGTAATCAGGTAGTTATCAGTGTCCTTGAGAGTAAGGGGTAGGTGGACCCAGCCTGGGACAGGTAATAGACCGAAGTAGATGGCGGCAAGGAAATGCAAGAGATGCGTAGAGTTCTTCCCAGACGCTTTTGGGAAGAAGTGCTTTATTTGGAGCAGAGAGAGAAATATCCAGCCAAAGCAGAATGGCTGGGTTTTGGGAGGAAACATTTCGATTCTACCGTTCTGATGTCCAGCCCTAACCACAGAATTTCCATGTCTGAAGCTGGCTTCTATGGCTACAAGTTGCTTTAATAAATATTCCCTGGAGTACGAGGACGACAGGGAAAGGGTCTATTTCTTCAGTGAGTTTATGGTCTGGTCCACATGCAGCAAACCCCCAGTCAGACCGCAGAAAGATATCTAGTTACACATACGCGAAGCCCAGGTGAGCTATACTTACACCCCACATAAAAGGAGGCATATTGCTCAGCTGGGAATTTGGCCCAAATGTGACACTTCATTTCACCTAATCAGGACTGGTTTATTGGTGTACATAGGTTCTGAATGGATTTAGTGGTTTAGATGGGATAGGATCCCCACATGTGTGTAAAAGAACCCTCCGGAGGACAACAGTTGGTGTGGACATAGGTTCATAAACAGGTTGCAGAGGAAAAAACTGACACGGCCAGGCCAGTCTTGTTTGGGTCGATGTGGGGAGTTATAAAAATGGGAGGGTCTAGATTAGGAGGGGAGGTTTGGAGGGAGAGAGATTATGACTCATTTACATATGTGGCTCCATTATCTATCTATCTATCTATCTATCTATCTATCTATCTATCTATCTATCT